>NC_090646.1:494055257-494355257 GCF_040937935.1 Hyperolius riggenbachi | reverse complement strand
TTTCTTCGCGTTGTGCTGCCATGTTAGACGCGGAAACAGCCGCCTCACTCTGAGCCCTTGCGGCGGCTTTTCTGCGTTTCCTCACACTAACACCTCCTCTTCACTAATCTCTTTTTCCATTATATATATCTATTTTCCTGTGATATTTTCACCATCCCAGATTCCTTTAGATATTTCCACATCTCTTTATCAAAATCCCTGGATCCATTTTTCGGAAGTCCATACAGTGAAGAATAATACTCCTTAAAAACATTCACTATTTTGTGTGCCTGCAGCTCAACCCCCCCCCCCCCCCCCATCATTCTTAATCCTAGGAATATATGCACTTTTCCTTTGTCCTTTTAATGCTCTTGCCAACCACCTTCCACTTTTATTTGCATTTTCAAACCATTTAGCAGAATAAATTCAATTTTTTTCCCTCAGTCTACTCTCTAATTACTCTGACAATTTGATTTTTGCCCTGTTCAAACTATCTAGTGCTTACTGATCTAATGAACTCTTATGTTCTAATTCCAATTTTCCTATTTCTGATAATAATTCTATGATTTTACCATTATACTCTTTCTTTTTTTTTGGCTCCCAAGGATATAAAGACCCCCCTCACCACCGCCTTATGAGCTGACCATACTATGCCCTTGTCCATACCATCCAATTCGTTATCCTCAAAATATTCCACTAATGTTTTTTTTTATCTTATCTTTAACTTTTATGTCATCTAGAACCTAGGTTCTCAACGTGTGGTACGCGTACCCCAGGGGGTACTTCTGATGGTTCCAGGGGGTACTCAGGCTTAATATAATTAACCAACAATAACAAATTTAGAGTTTTAGAAAATAACTTTTATTTAAACAACACCAAATTAGTATTTTAGCTAATTAAAAGCAATAGTAAATGCTTGGAAATTGTTTATAACCAATTATAATGTACTACGATTAAATATATATTTGTCAAGGGGTGCTTGTGGTAATGTTTACTATGCTAGGGGGTACTTGGTGAGTACAGGGTGTTAAAAGGGGTACATACCAATAAAATGTTGAGAAACACTGATCTAGAACATTGCGATTGAGTCTCCAATGCTAATCACGCCTATCTCTAACCCCTAAATCCAAGTCAAACCACACAGGAGCATGATCTGAGATAGTTATGTTCCCTATACCTGCTCCTTTTACTCTATCCAAAAAATATTATTCCAAAAACAGAATATTTATCCTTGTATATATTTTATGCACATGTGAAAAAAAAGAATAATCCTTCATGGAAGGGAAAAGTGCTCTCCATACATCTACAAGATGAGCATTATGAAAAGTATTTTTGATAGATTTATTAGCTACTGCCGTAATACTCATAGAGCCAGATGACACATCCATTTTAGACTCAGAGACCCAATTACAATCTCCTCCAAAAACCAAACATCCCTCCCTGAACCCTTCAAGTTGTTCAAGCACCAATCTAAAAAATTTAGCATGTGATTCATTAGGTGCATAGATATTAACAAAAGTATATATTTGGCCCATTAATTGTCCCTTCAAAAAAAAAAAAAACCTGCCCATCTCATCACTCTTTTTATCCAAAAATACAAACGGACACGTCTTACTCGCTGCTATTGCAACTCCTTTAGCCTTTTTAATCAGTGAATTAGAAAAAAAAACATCTATCAAATATGGACAAGGGCATACCAGGCATCTTATCTCCACAAAAATGAGTTTCCTGCAAAAAAGGATTTGGGGTTTAAGTCTATGCAACTCCATCCATAATTTTCCTCTTTTAACTGGAGAACCAAGACCCTTAACATTATAGGAGAGAATCCTTACATTTTCACCCTCCTGAGTCATCAAACATAAACTCCATTAATTTCATAGAGGAGACCAGAAGGTGAACAAAAAATGAAATACCAAAAAACAAAACAAAATAGTACATAAAAAAATAACATACCAAAACAAAAAACCCAATTGTCTTCCCAAGACACCCCACACCAGAGAATCCCATTCTCTTTATCTCCAACCCCATAGAGATCCCTCTAGGAGATTGGAAAAGGCTCAGAGACTCCCTCCCCCCACCCTCCACCCCCACCAGGAAAACTTCTTTCCAACTTAACCATATTATTACTCAAACGGCTTTTATAAATCTATTCCACATTACTTAAACTTCCTTATTTCTTCTGCCATCTATCCTGCTGAGAAAAAGTTACATTAAAGCAAGGGCTTCTCCAATCCTCAAAGTCAACTGATGATATCCCCAAAGTCTCACAAAACTTTTTTAGATCATCTTTGGATTTCAAAGTTGCGGATTTCCCATTCAAGGTAGCACTGAGACTAAAATGAAACCCCCATTTATATTTTGCTCCTGCTTTTCTTAATTCCTCCAATAAAGGTTTTACTGTCCTTCTGATTGACAATGTCCTCCAAGATAAATCCAGATATAGATCGACTAAGCTTCCATCAAGCTCCACTGAACCCTTTTCTCTGGCTTTAAACATGATTTCTTCCTTGTCTGCATAACGCAAAAGTCTGAAAATCACATCCCTTGGTTTCTTAAGGCCCATACACACGTCGGATTTGCGCGAACGACGGGTCGTTTGAACGTTCCGTCGTTCGCACGTTTCCGCATGAAATCCGGCGTGTGTACAGACTATCGTTCGGGAGATAAGACTGGTTACCAGCGATCCGCCCGGCGGATCGTTGGTAACCAGTCTTATCTCCCGGACGATAGTCTGTACACACGCCAGATTTCATGCGGAAACGTGCGAACGACGGAACGTTCAAACGACCCGTCGTTCGCGCAAATCCGACGTGTGTATGGGCCTTTAGGATCAGACTTTTTAGGACTCAGCGACCTATGCACTCTTTCAATTGCAATAATTTTGTCATTATTCAAAAGAATATGAAAAATCGTCAAAACTGCTTCTTTTAAATCATCAGCATTAACACTCTCAGAGAGCCCTTTTATTCTTATATTTTGCCTGCGATTTCGATTCTCAAAGTCGTCCAACTGGGACAACACCTCATCAAACTTTTTATTATGCACATTAATCTGGGAAGCAATATCAGACACAGTTTGTTCCACTTTTTCTGCTCTACTTTCCACAGCTACTACTCTCTGACCTATATTCGTCATCTCATTTTTGATCTTCACCATTTCCATATGGAACAATTTTTCCAAACGTTCAATCAAACCTTCCATATCAGATAACGTCGGCAAAGATCTCACCCGCTCCCTCCAACTTTCCTCCTCCTCCTCAGCATCATATAAAGTTCTCTTTTTTCTTGCAGGGCTTTTACCGGCTCCATCATCTCCCCCAGGGGATTCCTTAGAAGTCTCCTGGCTCCATGCTCTCATCAGACTTTCCAGATTTTACCTCCATAAAGCTCCTAATATCTCCTGTTTGTGAACAGCTGTCAGTCTTCCCTCTCTGTCTTCCACGTGTCATAATAATCAGAACTTCTGGCCAATCGCACCAGACCTTCTTGCGTTACTCCAATATACAACTATTTGCAACACTTATCTAATCTTCTGGCCAATCGCACCAGGATACATGCACAATTTGCTGTTATCAATTCCTTGTGACCATCAATATATATCGACTTGCAACACTTGTCATATAGATCAAATCTTCTGGCTAATCGCACCAGGATATACACACAGTCCGCTGTTATCAATTTCTTGCGACCTCCAGCATATATCGACTTGCAACACTTGTCATATAGATCAAATCTTCTGGCCAATCGCACCAGGATATATACACAGTCTGCTGTTATCAATTTCTTGCCACCTCCAGCATATATCGACTTGCAACACTTGTCATATATATCAAATCTTCTGGCCAATCGCACCAGAATATATACACAGTCTGTTATTATCAATTCCTTATGACCATCAATATATATCAGCTTGCAATAAAGATCAAATCTTCTGGATAACAGCAACAGGATATATACACAGTCTGCTGTTATCAATACTTTGTCACACTTTGCAGCACTTGTAAAAAACAGTACCAAAAAGTTTCTGCCCAATCGCACCAGGATACACAGTCAGTTTGCTGCTTCCAATTTTTAACAATCTTCCATATTCAAAATTTTGCAGGCTCACCACCTCTGTCCTCCTTCCTCCTCAAGTTCTCTCTCCTCTTCCCAAAGTCCTCTAAAAAGACCTCCAGCAGGACAGGACACCGGCTCAAACTCCGGTCAAAGACGCCACAACACACGCGGCTCCTGTATGCTATTTCCTGGTGAGGGGGCGGGTCAGGTCGTGCCTCTCACTGCGTCAACACGCCGCCATCACCTCGCTCATCTCTCCCCCCACCGCCGATCAGACTGCACTTTCTGATGTTTCCATTAATGCGTTGCGATTCACCTCAGAATTGCAACACATGGTTGCCTGCATGTCTACGTGATTGTGATCACCACCACGGACATAAAAACAAGGCCTTAACGTACAAAGTAAACTAACTATTTTGGTCAATAAACACAACAAAACATTATCAAAGGAAAAGGAAAAAAGTACTTATAATGTAATTGGCAAGTATTAATATAAAGTGATAATAAGTGTGAGAAAGTACATCGTCATTTTCATTTATGCTCTTTGCACCTCTCCAGTAATGAGCAAGTTCAGATAGCCACTTATAATAATGATGAGAGTCAATATGTGTGAAAGTTGTGGACCCTTCCAGTGTGCAGGTGCCTGGCCTGACCAGCTGCACACACATGCATTCCAAGCACTGCGCATTAATCAAGACAGCTGCATAGTGCCTTGTAAAGCAAGAGGGATTAGGCTGGATTTTCACTGCATTATTCTATTGATTTTGCAGTATACACCTCTCAGAAAGTATCTCCCTCCCTTGCTGCTTGTGGCATATTTAATGGCGTGTTGTTGACCCCTAAGACACTTGTAATAAATGTAATTATTATTTACCCTAATAATGTAAACACAGCGAGGCCATTGTTCACACCATTCTGTAACACACACACCCTGAGTACAGTCAATACAATACATTTGTAAAATAATTGGAAAAATTTGCCCCTTGTCCCTGAGCGTGTCACAAAGCTGAAACACACCCAGTGCACACTGCAGAAGGCTGATGTCAGCAGTTGTTAATGGAGCATTGTAACATTTAAGCAGATTAATGTATTACCACTGGAAGTTTAGCCTTCCTCTATTGCATTGTTGTCTTACAAAACCAGTGATGTCGCTCAATGAACACCATCTGTTTCTTCCATAAGTGTAGGACACTACAAGGAAAACATTAAAAGCAAACTCTAGTACAATAAATGATCATGATAGGTATGTTGGGCACAAGTGTCTGACGTATCTTCTGCTCCAGTTTCTGACACTCATTATTATATAAAGTCGGTTTTATTAACTGCAACAATCTTTTTTTTAAACTTGGGTGCACACCACGAAAATGTCCTGTGCTAGGTTTTCGTTCTAGGGTCTGAGGACCTTAGACGATACAGCAAGCACCAACAAAATTCCATTTATAAATTTCCCTTTATAAATCCACTATGAAAATATCAAAAGTGAAACATCAACTGGTTACCAAGGAGAAAATTATGACCTATGTCAAGAGTCACCTTTTTTCTGAGTTTTTCTCTGGGGGATACATTTTATTCTTATAAAGTACTATCAAAATTATTTTGAACACTTAAATGCTTGTTGGGGGTTTAGATTGAATTTTTGACAAAGTGTCAAAATATCACCTAGGAGAAAACTAAAGAGAAAAAGTTAATTGCATATGGGCTATATAAAATGGCCCATACGGAATTAACTTTTTTTCCTTACTTTTCTCCTAGGTGATATTTTCACAGTTTTCAATAAAATGCTTATTAAGCTTCCGAAAGAAAGAAAACACTAAAAATAATGTTGACAGTACTTTTTTAACTACCTTTTGGTACTTTTTAAATTGAAAAGTGCTGAAAAGTTTTTTTAAATAGAAGATAAAGAATTATCTCCTAGGGGAAAACTCAGGAGAAAAAGTTAATTGGGTACGAGTCATAGGGCTTGATTCACTAAAGCGTGCTAAGTGTTGGCATGCCAGTGAAAAGCCCCTTAGCACGTGCAAAGTGCCTTTGCACGTGCTGATATTTGCGCAAAAAGTTTGCGCGCGCAAAGTTTCGCATTACGCGGTGTGCACAAAACGTAGCACCGGTGCGCGCGAAACATCACACTGTCCGGGTGTTACATAGCCTGATAAGCATACTTTGCAGGAGGAAAGCTTCGTGCGCACCAAATAGGGCACGATCAGTAACAGCTGTAACAGCAGTAACATGCAAACTACTTAGCACCCTAGTTTGCACGTGCAAAGCTTTAAAGAGTAACTGTTAGCCCAAAAAAATCAAATTTAAATCTCTATTGCAATGTGTTAAATAGTTTGTAAGGGAGTCAAAAAGGCAATGCTGAAGTTAAAAAGCAATCTAATTTTTTTACTGTGTGGCTATCATTCGGCCTTTTCTCCAAGCTCCTAAGGAGGACGCAAAGCCGCATAACAGATACTGCAGAGCATGCCCATGTCTGCACGACCCCCCTCTCCCCCCCAGGACCAGGTGCCGATGTCTGCCCGACCCCCTCTCCCCCCCCAGGACCAGGTGCCGATGTCTGTCCGCTCTCCCCCCAACCCCCCCCCCCCCAAGAGCCGATGTCTGTCCGACCCCCCAGGACCAGGTGCTGATATCTTCTCACCCCAAACAGCTGACACGCAGAGAGAGTGGGAGCAGAGTACATCTACACACTTCCAGCACCACCACCGCAGAGCAGCCGCCGCCGAGTCACATGTGAGAGAATCACGAGCAGGAGAGAGATGCACGGCGACGGCTGCTCTGCGGTGGCGGCGCTGGAAGTGTGTAGATGTACTCCGCTCCCGCTCTCTCTCCGTGTCAGCTGTTTGGGGTGAGAAGATATCGGCACCTGGTCCTGGGGGGGGAGAGGGGGTCGGGCAGACATCGGCACCTGGTCCTGGAGGGGAGAGGGGGGTCGGGCAGACATGGGCATGCTCTGCATGCTCTGCAGTATCTGTTATGCGGCTTTGCGTCCTCCTTAGGAGCTTGGAGAAAAGGCTGAATGATAGCCACACAGTAAAAAAATTAGATTGCTTTTTAACTTCAGCATTGCCTTTTTGGCTCCCTTACAAACTATTTAACACATTGCAATAGAGATTTAAATTTGATTTTTTTGGGCTAACAGTTACTCTTTAAGGCATGCTAACTGCGTTAGCACGCTTTGGTGAATCAAGCCCCTAGTCTCTGTTCCTTAAAGGGATTTGCTTCCATGTTCTAAGTAATCTTAATGCTACCTTTCATCCCATGACTGATCCATTTATGGAGTTGTTGACATCTAATGTTGACTCTCTATTGCTAACAGAAGGAAAAATAATGATAGAACACATGGAAACATGTCTGGGTATGAGAGTCTTTATTTGGACCTTGATGAAGAACTACAGGTGGTTTTAAAGGAAGAAATTTCACATCACTCCAATTTTTTAATGTCCTACTAAATGTAAGTAAGGATGTCCCACTTGGGGAAAGACTCACACTGGGGCTTCACACTGGGGATTGGCGGCAGCGGTGTTCAGGGTCCGCCCCGCGCCGTCAAAAACAGGCCTTTGGTGATTACCATGTTAGTACGTGGTAATCCCCGTCTGGCAGCCAGACAAGCAGGAAGTGAAACTCACTTCCTGTAGCCAAATTGATCATGTGCACAGAAGTGTATTGCTAAAATGCGCTTCTGCGCATGCGTGACACGTAAAACTTGGTGTGAGCATTTTAACACATACACATTGCCATAGACTTACATGACTTCCAGTCTGCCTCAGGGCACCGCAGAACTGCACAGTAACATAGGTTTTCAAAAAAATTGTATGTGTGTGTGTATGTGTATAATTTTTGGATTAGGATATGTTTTAGTACAAAATAATGGATAATCTCATGGGCTCAAATGTGTGCTACGCAAGTTCAGATATAAGTGGTGTAGTTGGGGAATTGGATTTTGCATTATAGAGAAAGGGTACTTACCCATGATCAGGTTGTGCACAGTGCAATAACATACTAAAGCGTTATAACTCCATTGACTGGTTAACCATATGACACATCAAGCTTTTTTGACTGCACTGTTCACTATGTAGTTTATTGTTTTAAATGTCTCTGTATGTGGGGAAGGTACTCCTAGCTCCTTTCACTACAGTCAGAGGCAATGGGCTGGATTCACAAAAGGGTGCTAACTCAGTTAGCACGCCTAGAAGCTTTGGGCGTGGTAACTGGGGTGCAAAGCAGGTAGCACGCCTAAAGCTTTTATTGATCGCACGCAAAATTTAGTGCTGCGCATTGCGCGTGAAACGTCGCACGGGGTGCGCCCGAAACGGTGCACAGTGCGACATTTTAGGCACACCCGGTGCGACGTTTCGTGCGCACTGCGCATCGCTAAACTTTGCGCTCCCTAAAGGGCTTTAGGTGTGCTAACGGGCTTTTAGGCGTGCTAACTAAGTTAGCACCCTTTTGTGAACAAGCCCAATGTATTGACCTGATGAAGTGAAATTTACTCTCACGAAATGTGTCGTTGATTATGCTCAATAAATAGTTTTTGGCAACATCAGTTATTTACATTATTGAAGTAAGCCAATTCTTGCCTCTTTGAACTACTTTTTAATTATGGAATGTATTTTTGGCCATGACATTTTCTTCTTTTCCAGTGTATGGGGGGAGGGGGGGTCCTAAAAAATATTAATTATAGAATTTCTTCTCACCTTCTCACCAATCATCAGCTATTCGTAATGAGCAAATAGAACACTCTTCACCCATTTTCATGAACATGGTTCACATGGTTGCACAGTCACAATTCCAAAATTTAGTAGGGGTGGAGATGGGGGGGGGGGGGGGTTGTGGAGATCATTAAAAAATAGAGCCATATAAATGTTTACCTTGTTTCAGTGTGCATAGAGCATGAGAAAATTCTGTTTTGTATCACTCCATGCCTGAGAAGAGACCTGAGCTCGCTCAGAAGCTTGCTATTGGAATTTGCTCAATAAATTGTATAATTTAATCCAACTTCCTGCTTAAATGACACTTTTTAGTTCATCAAGGATAAAAAGAAAAGTTTAGCCTTAGCCACCCAGCTTTCTGGCCAGCAAAACTCCCCATTAAACCGTCACATTCATGTGGGTGTCAGGCCACCCAGCCAGGGGAGCGCAGTCTCACGGGACATGCATCTGCGTGCAAAATAACTGCATATAAAGCCCTGACACAGATCTACTACTGCTTTCTATTGTTATGTTACTGACAGGTTTATTTTATGGCATACAAACTTTGAAGCTAATCCAAGGCCCTGTTAAAGGACCACTATCGCAAAAAAACGGTAAAATGTAAAATACATGTGTACACATATTAAGAAGATGCACATTTCTCCCAGTTTAAAATGCAATCTTATATAATAAAACCCCTGTGTCTCTGCGTCCTGTCCCTGTGTGTGTGTGTGTCCCTGCATTTGCGCTACTGTACATGTGCCGCAGGGACAGTTTGGGACAGGAGCAGGACAGGCCAGGGGGCTGGCTGGGTGGGTGTACGCATGCGGCGAGTGGCCGGCGGGTGCGCGCGCGGCCGGCGGGTACGTGCGTGCGCAAGTGATGGCGATGACAGACCTAGAGCCTGTTTTAAATGGGCTGAGGTCACTAGTTAAAAAATATTTTCTCCTACTAGTCTACCTAAGCCAGTTTAAAAATGGGCTCTAGGTAGTGATACCGCGCCGCCACGTGCACACCTGCCCGCGGCGCGCACACGCCCGCCCTGCTCCCTGCCCCGTCATACTGTCCCAACGGTTGACTGTACTGCCCACATGCACAGTACAAACAAACCAGGGACACACAGCCATTCTGTTGATGACGCAGGAACACTTACAGATTATTATAGAGGATGCTTACTGTTGCTTACAGTAGGTAGTAAAAATCTGGCAGACTTATCAGATTTTGGAGTAGTCCATTTCCTTATAGAGGCTTCCCAGTATTTTCGTTATGCTTTACAGAAAACCAAAGTTTGCCTTCTTAAAATAGAAGGTATTTGCGATTATTCAGGTTGGAGTATTCTTTTCAAAAGCATTCCCTTGAAAGGATCTATGCAATATTGACCAACCTCTTTATTCATTTACACACTAATTCCGGTGATTGGACTAAGAAACTTTCAGTAAGTACTTTTGGATTCAGTAAGTGCTTTTGGGAAAATGAAGAATCCCCTATGTGGAGATGGACTAGTCCAAAATTTGTCATATTTTTAAAACCTGCTGTAAACTACATAGGAAACAAGTACGTTATAGTGCATTTTACTTTGGGACAAATGCATATTTTATATGTATGCATACAGATGTATTAATGTAACATTTTTTGCTATAGTAATCTTTTAAATCAGAAACTAGCAGTTCTGGATGTATGTCTGTCTGGAGAGTCATAATGGATGCGGAGAAGATCATTGGATCTCCCCTTCCACCTCTTGATCTCCTCTACTCCGCTAGGATGAGAAAGAGGGCCACCATGATTTCCCGCGACCCCTCTCACCCAGGGAGCCACTATTTCAAGCTCCTCCCGCTGGGCCGTCGCTACAGGACTATACCATCCAAAACCACCAGGCGGAGGAACACCTTCTTCCCCCAAGCTGTTCGGCTACTGAACTCCAACCTCCCCCTGTCTGGCCCGCACACCAGCGTGCTCCAGCCGAGTCGGTCAACCGGTGTCCGCCGATGCCCGCCTTGACTGACTGACTGACTGACTGATACCCAAAATGGACTCGTGGCCACTACCTGCACCTTATTACCAGTTACTCAGCAGTGAAATGGCCGATACGAGATACGAACTGATTATTGCATTTCTATTGTACGTGTTGTGTGTCTGTCCCACACTCTGTCTATGCCATGTGTATGCCTGTCTCACACTCTGTCTATGCCATGTGCACCACAAATAATTCCGATTACAGCTCCTGCTGTACTTGGCGAAAATAAAGTGATTCTGACTCTGATTCTGATTCTGGCTTTTCAGGATCATAAAATAATGATTTACATATCCATTGACTATGCTGAAGTGATGCATCACAGGGATAGCATTTCGCTCATGTAAAGCAAAATCAGGGGCGTAGCAATAGACCCTGCAAAGGGATGCAGCTGCAGGGGGGGCCAGAAGCCACATGGGGCCCCATGGGGGGAAAGTTTCTGTTCCTTGTCTTTGGAGACTGACACATAAGGACATGGAGAGGAAAAACTTTCTGCTCTCTGCACAGCACAGTTATTCTAATGACTGCATCTGCTCAGCCACTGATAACGGATCATACAAGTTTTTTAGACAAAGATTTGTAGAGAGTCCTTATTCAGTGTTCAGCAGGGTCTGGTGTACAGGGCCTTTACCCCAACCTCTCTACCCCTCCCCAAGTGCTCTGTACTGTAGTGATGCTGGAGAAGTCTGCAGAGCCAGTTCTGCTTCGATCAGAGATGGACAGAGTCAGTGTAATAAGCTGAGGCTGGGAGCACACTCGTCTGTCGGTTTTCTTTATGCGTTTTTTGCACACCATGGGCTCGATTCACAAAAGTGTGAGAACTGCAATCACGGCAGTTAGCACGAGAGCTGCCGCTCGCAGAGGTTTTCACGAGAACAGCGTGACTTCACATGATAAGCAGAGGTTTGTGCATGATCATGTGCGCTTTTTACGTGAAAAGCGCACGTGATCGCGCGCAAACCTCTGCATATCACGTGAAGTCACGCTGTTTGCGTGAAAACCTCTGCGAGCGGCAGCTTGCGTAATAACTGCTGTGATAGCAGTTATCACACTTTTGTGAATCGAGCCCCATGTGTGTCTGTATGTGTGAAAACATGCACGTTTTAACACAGAAGCTAATGTAATTGATAGCGTGCACTAGCTATTTGAATAACATTGGTACTCAGTTTACCTGTGCAGAAAGCGTGGGGGGAGGGGCCCCATCCAAAGTTTCCCAGGGGGGCCCAGTGAATTCTACGTACACCCCTGAGCAAAATATTTGCATATACCTTCTGTTTTGCATAGCATTTTAGTAAGGAGGCTTTGTGATCTCTTGCAAACCCTTACACACTCCTAGGACTTCTGGTTCATCGTTTCTGGGCAATCTGTATTTCAGGAAGCCAAAATTGCATTCTTTTCAGTTGGGAGGCTGGGGCTTTTTGGCTCTGTTTGGCCCTCTACAGTAGTGGTTATTGTTCACTATTACTGTCAACAGGCTACTCTGTTCCACCTCTACATCACCAAGTCCTTCTATTGCAGATCAGTTCATTTCGGCGCGCGACTCTGATAGCCGAGCACCAAAATTACATCTCTCTCTGAGTTGCGACAACTCGGAGGAGGAATAGTACTTAACGCCGCCTCAGAGTTTAGCGGCAGTGGGGAAAGCCGTCATTCGTCTCTCCCCGTGCCGAACTGAGCGGCGCCGACATAATATGCACCCCTTCTATTGTGCTGCATAAGTTCAACCAAGCCTGAAATAGCTGTACAGCTATACCCCAATATACGAAATACAGAGTTGGTACAAAATACGGAATTGGTAACTACAGTGACAAAAGTAACATGATAAATAAAATGTATAATATTAATGCAAAATGTATTGCTATAATGAATATATGTATTGCTATATTGAATGTTAGTGCAAATGTAATTTGTTCTCTTCTCTTTCACTCATTCTAGTCCTAATGAGTCAGTAAAAAGACAATGTACAACCAATATAATTAATGTGTTACATTTGAGCAATTTTACAAAGACATATGCACAAGAAAAAACAAGCCCCAAATGTTAAGACACTACTGTAGCAACCAATCAACAACCAATCAGATTTAATTTTTTAGTTAGAAGAAAATTAAAAAAAAGTCTGATTACTTGCTGGGGAAACTTGTCAGAATTTATTTTCATCCTAAAAGGAATTTGTTTAAAAATGAAATGTCATACACAGAAACAAGAATAGTTTGTCTCATGTGCCTAATATTGGGTTACATGAGTGAGAGCCACACAATATGAATAAATAATCAAATGACCTGTTTTCAGTGCTCATAAAAGCAGGGCATAAATAAGTTTCTTGTCTTCCCTCAAACTAGGTTTATTTTATATAAACACCACCTAAATGTTGCGTACATCAATGTAAAAGTAAGCAATGGGAGGATGCAAAATGTTCCTTTTATTTCTGCGCAAACAACTGGAGTTTAATGTTTAGAAGAAGAAAATTCTCAAGTTGTCATTCTTAAAAGGTACTCTGAGTAGTCACACCTGCGCCATAGTTCTTATTACCCGTTATTTATACAAATAAGCAATAAGCTTGCAATGAAACACTGTATGGCTACATCTAAACAACTGATAGCCCTCTGAGGTGCTGATGTAAATAAGCTTTTTTGTACCTGAGGAAATGACACTGTGAAGGCTGTTTCCTGTTATCAATATGGAACCTTCAGGAAGTTGGGATGAGGGATTCCACTATGCCCCTTTCCTCAGATGTCATTAAAATTTATGGTGATGACTGTACACCTCTACCTCTGTTTCTATGTGTGCTGGATCCTGACGGCTTTATTAAAGTAAGTCTACATTGACTCCTGTAATCAATGGGTCCCTGGAGTGTTCTGTGGTGGAGGAAGCAGAGTGAGGATGTAGCTCAGGGATGTACATCCACTAAATCACAGCACCTCACAATATCCCTGACCCCAAGATTACATGTGAACACTGCATGAAAACCAGGTGTGAGGAAATGGAAAATACTAAGTAATAAAGTACATTGCATCGATTAGGCTTTAGGATAATTTTACAGTACATAAATGTCAAATGTCACAATTCTGGGCCCATAAGTCAACGATACAGGGCAGAACTATTACGCTTACTTCGCAACTAAGGAAAAACGAAAGAAAGAAAATTAACGCTCTACAGCATAAGCTACAATGTCTTGTCCTCTTGAGCCAGCAACAACCCACCAGGCAGCTGACCTAGCTTATTAGTGATCTGAAAATAGAGTTAGATGCAGCCCTTTCTAAACAGGTTGAAAAGGCCATGACATGGACTAGAGCCCAATACTACAAAAAGGCTAACAAGCCAGACCCTTGGCTCACTAAAGAATTGCATCACCAGCAAAATATTAATGCTATCCTTCAGATACGCTCACAGGATGGGACCATCACTAGTAACCCCCCAAAAATTCATGATAATTTTTGGCACTACTATACCTCCTTGTATGAAAGCTCAGAACAACCATCCCAGCAGCAAATATTAGATTTCCTTGCCAAATTAAAATTGCCCAATTTCACAGATAAAGTCAGGAAATATCTCAATGGGACAATTCTGCAAAAGGAGGTTGCTCAGGTTATTAAATAACTCAAACGGGGAAAAGCCCCAAGCCCCGATGGGTTATCATCCCTTTACTATAAAAAATTCTCTCACATTCTGATCCCTTATTTAACTGGCTGCTTCAATTATATCAGGGAGGGCCATAAGCTTTCAAAAGAGTTTATTTCAGCATATAACACCCTTATACCCAAACCTGGGAAGGACCCCTTAAATTTTGAAAATTATAGGCCCATATCCCTCCTCAACCTGGACTATAATCTGCATACAACTATATTAGCTAATTGACTTAATCAGATCCTTCCCTCTTTAGTGGCAAAAGAGCAGATTGGATTTGTGCCCTTTCGACAAGCATCAGATAGCATAAGAAAGGACTTCTTATTAATACAACATGCTAATTTACATAAGAAGCATTTGAGCCTTTGACTGTTCTAATGCTAGACATGGAAAAAGCTTTTGACACCTTAAATTGGGATTATATGATAAGAGTCCTTATTAATGCTGGTATCACTGGACCTTACTTTAACAATCTAAAACGTTACCTCTGTGGTGGAAAGCAGCGCAGCTGCTTTCACACCTGATGTCACCTCTCTGGCCAAGCCATCCCGGGTGTCGCTTCCCGACTCAGCTGGGACAGGGATCTCTGTTGCAGCAGCTTGGGTCCACACGCCTGCGCATGGAGCAAAAGGACCTTTACATGGAGCTAAAGGACCTTTATGGGCAGAGGAGACAGATCAGCTGACTTTGTGGTCAGCTGACTTCCACCTGTCAATCTTCTTTGCAGGTTGGTTCAGCCCCTCTTGCGGGGCTGCTTGAATCTGCTGTCAGTATTTAAACCTGGAGTTGTGACTCTGTCTTTGTCTGTCGTCGTGAACGCTTGTGTGTGAGCACTCAGACCATAGGCAGATCCCAAAGTGTGCTAGAACCGGCCGGAGCCGGGGATCCACACATAGCCAGATTCTGTTGATAGCTTAAAGTACTAATTGCATTGTATCTGTGTTCTAGCATAGTTTCTAAAGGTGTTGACGGCAAGGATCTCACACCCTAGCATTAGGAATTGAACTGTATTATTTGTTATGACCTTCTGCCTGCCTGACTATTCCTCTGAACTCTGATTTTGTACCTTTGTCATTCTGATACTCTGTTGCCAAAACTCGGCTAGTCTCTGGATTCTGCATCTGCCTCCTGTCTCTGTACTTTTTCTGTCTGTGTGTTTACGACCTGGCTTGTCTGACCTCGAGAACTATCTCTCCTGTTTGGAGATAGTTTGCAGATCTGTCAGTGACACTTCCCCCATTGGTGTCACTCACGTTCTGTCCTTCCCTCTCCCTGTCTGACTCCTCCCCGTGGAGAGTCCAGACTACGGAAGGAACTTGTTGCTGAGCAGTATTCCTATCTGCTCTTGCACCTGTCTTTCAGGGGCGGTCCCAAAAGTATTACTGTTCGCACCTTAACACTTACACTCTCTCAGGTGACCATTGGAGTCGTGTTTCTGTATCTCTTAGACTGCAGTAAGCTCTGAATCACCTGCTCCACAGGTGACCATTAGAGCCGTATTATTTGTATCTCTTAGACTGCAGTCAAGTCTGAATCACCTGCTCCACAGGTGACCATTAGAGCCGTGTTTCTGTATCTCTTAGACTGCAGTAAGGTCTGAATCACCTGCTCCACAGGTGACCATTAGAGCCGTGTTATTTGTATCTCTTAGACTGCAGTAAGGTCTGAATCACCTGCTCCACAGGTGACCATTAGAGCCGTGTTATTTGTATCTCTTAGACTACAGTAAGGTCTGAATCACCTGCTCCACAGGTGACCATTAGAGCCGTGTTATTTGTATCTCTTAGACTGCAGTAAGGTCTGAATCACCTGCTCCACAGGTGACCATTAGAGCCGTGTTATTTGTATCTCTTAGACTGCAGTAAGGTCTGAATCACCTGCTCCACAGGTGACCATTAGAGCCGTGTTATTTGTATCTCTTAGACTGCAGTCAAGTCTGAATTACCTGCTCCACAGGTGACCGTTAGAACCGTATTTCTCTGTCTGTACCTTCCAGCCCCACTGGGGGGCCTTGTGTCTAGTCTGTTCTGTTGGTGTCCTGAGGGTTCCTTACCAACTCCTGTGGTAAGGTCCTGTATAACCATTAGAGTTACGGTGGCATCAGACACACACTTACGCTCTGCTCTCGTTCTTGCTATACTGGTATTATTGGTGATTCTGCGGATCACACAAGATCGAGTATAGCGTCTGTATTCTTGGTGATTCCGCAGATCACCGATAATCAGTCATCTGAGTAGTGGCATTAACCGTTACAGAACGACAGACCAGAAAAAACATGGTGACACTTGGTGAACGGATCGATGTGTTAACCGCTACTCTTAATGAGTTCAAGAAAACGGTTAATACATTGCAGACTCAGGTTGACCAATTAACTGAGTCAATTAAATGTATTTTAACCTCTATTGCACCTGTGTCACCCCCTCCTGTAATTGAATCTAGAGTGCCCTCACCAGGGAAATTCTTAGGGCATCACTCTAGGTTATCTGAATCATAGAGGATGCGAAGATGCCAAGAGGGTCTTTGCTTCTATTGCGGACAAAAAGATCATTGGGTGCAGAATTGCAAGAAAAAGTCAAGGAAAATTTTTTGGGGGATGGTGAGAGGCTCAAATTCTAAGGAGTCTGCTGCACCATCTCTGGGAAATACGGGATCTGGTACTTGTTCAGATCCCGGTCTCCAGAAACCATGTGTTGGTGTATATGAATTTATGGTGGGAGGTCTGTCGCTTAAATATTACCCCGATTTAGATACCTTCCGACCGTCAGATAACTTTTTTCACGCAGATCTCCTCAGTCATAGAAAGTCCCAGGTACCTCCTGTACAACCTATTATCCCTGAGAAATCGCATTTTGGTGAGAACTCTTTTAGGGGAAGTGCGACCTCACTGGGATCAGAGATTAGTTTTGAGGAACAGCTTGAGAGTTACAATGCGGATAACATTTTCGAACTGTATGAGAGTGATGGCTCTATTTATAGTCATGGATCTGCTGCACAGGGGTCGAGCTTGCTTATTGCAGCAAATCAAGTTCAGAAGTCTGAAACCGTGCAGTCCTCAGTTCCATTATCTGATCAGATTCTAAGTAATAAGAAACCACATTCATGTTCTGAGCATAATTTAGATCTTGTCAATCATAGTAGGGCTCATTTTAGGGGATACCTATATTGATGTTCTGAGTGTGGGGACTCTTTTGTACCTGAACTGCAACCTGTGGCTCATGGGAAATCTCACACAGGTGAGAAATTGTACATGTGTCCTGTATGTGAGGAGGAACTTCTCAGTCATGAGAAGTCTCACATTGATGAGAAATCATATTCATGTTCTGAGTGTGGGGACTCTTTTGTACCTGAACTGCGACCTGTGGCTCATGGGAAATCTCACACAGGTGAGAAATTGTACTTGTGTCCTGTATGTGAGGAGGAACTTCTCAGTCATGGGAAGTCTCACACTGATGAGAAATCACATTAATGTTCTGAGTGTGGGAAATGTTTTTGTGCCTGATGCACCGATTGTCACTCATGAGATATCTCGCACTGTTGAGAGGTTGTATTTATGTTCTGAATGCGAGAAATGCAGTAACTTATACTTTGTTCCAAAATCCAGAATCTGAAACAGGACAGTCCTCGAACTCTGGTACCTGATCAGGAGAAGAGTGTGGGTATGAGATGAGGGCGTCGCAATCATTGTCTCTTGGGGACCTGACTGGGGCGTGTCCGGAGTCCACGCCTCGGGGGGGGGGATAATGTAACGATCTAAAACGTTGCCTCTGTGGTGGAAAGCAGCGCAGCTGCTTTCACACCTGATGTCACCTCTCTGGCCAAGCCATCCCGGGTGTCGCTTCCCGACTCAGCTGGGACAGGGATCTCTGTTGCAGCAGCTTGGGTCCACACGCCTGCGCATGGAGCAAAAGGACCTTTACATGGAGCTAAAGGACCTTTATGGGCAGAGGAGATAGATCAGCTGACTTTTTGGTCAGCTGACTTCCACCTGTCAATCTTCTTTGCAGGTTGGTTCAGCCCCTCGGGCGGGGCTGCTTGAATCTGCTGTCAGTATTTAAACCTGGAGTTGTGACTCTGTCTTTGTCTGTCGTCATGAACGCTTGTGTGTCAGCACTCAGACCATAGTTAGATCCCAAAGTGTGCTAGAACCGGCCGGAGCCAGATTCTGTTGATAGCTTAAAGTACTAATTGCATTGTATCTGTGTTCTAGCATAGTTTCTAAAGGTGTTGACGGCCAAGGATCTCACACCTTAGCATTAGGAATTGAACTGTATTATTTGTTATGACCTTCTGCCTGCTTGACTATTCCTCTGAACTCTGATTTTGTACCTTTGTCATTCTGATACTCTGTTGCCAAAACTCGGCTAGTCTCTGGATTCTGCATCTGCCTCCTGTCTCTGTACTTTATCTGTCCGTGTGTTTACGACCTGGCTTGTCTGACCTCGAGAACTATCTCTCCTGTTAGGAGATAGTTCGCAGATCTGTCAGTGACACTTCCCCCATTGGTGTCACTCACGTTCTGTCCTTCCCTCTCCCTGTCTGACTCCTCCCCGTGGAGAGTCCAGACTACGGAAGGAACTTGTTGCTGAGCAGTATTCCTATCTGCTCTTGCACCTGTCTTTCAGGGCGGTCCCAAAAGTATTACTGTTCGCACCTTAACACTTACACTCTCTCAGGTGACCATTAGAGTCGTGTTTCTGTATCTCTTAGACTGCAGTAAGGTCTGAATCACCTGCTCCACAGGTGACCATTAGAGCCGTGTTATTTGTATCTCTTAGACTGCAGTAAGGTCTGAATCACCTGCTCCACAGGTGACCATTAGAGCCGTGTTATTTGTATCTCTTAGACTACAGTAAGGTCTGAATCACCTGCTCCACAGGTGACCATTAGAGCCGTGTTATTTGTATCTCTTAGACTGCAGTAAGGTCTGAATCACCTGCTCCACAGATGACCATTAGAGCCGTGTTATTTGTATCTCTTAGACTGCAGTAAGGTCTGAATCACCTGCTCCACAGGTGACCATTAGAGCCGTGTTATTTGTATCTCTTAGACTGCAGTCAAGTCTGAATTACCTGCTCCACAGGTGACCGTTAGAACTGTATTTCTCTGTCTGTACCTTCCAGCCCCACTGGGGGGCCTTGTATCTAGTCTGTTCTGTTGGTGTCCTGAGGGTTCCTTACCAACTCCTGTGGTAAGGTCCTGTATAACCATTAGAGTTGCGGTGGCATCAGACACACACTTACGCTCTGCTCTCGTTCTTGCTATACTGGTATTATTGGTGATTCTGCGGATCACACATGATCGAGTATAGCGTCTGTATTCTTGGTGATTCCGCAGATCACCAATAATCAGTCATCTGAGTAGTGGCATTAACCGTTACACTTACCTTGTATATTGAGGCAGCTATATTCTATTCCCTCGGCCACTCTTAAAGTATCCGGCTCTGTTCCAAAAGACATCATGATCAGAAGAGGGACGCATCAGGGTTGTCTTCTCTCACCGGCTCTATTCGCCCTCACAGTGGAACCTCTTGCGGAGTCCATGCGTAAAGACGTAAATATCCACGGTTACAAAGTGGGTACCCTAGAAACTAAATGCAATTTATTTGCCGACGATATAGTTATATATGTAAAGTAAACATAGCGCTACTGTACTCTTCTAGGTAGTTGATATGTTTCTCCACTCCTCCACCTGTATGCACTTAATGTGCAGATAGAGCAAACAGGGAGGCTTTTTAGTGGAATATACACAAATTTTATTACTGGATAAAAAGGCACATACAGGCAATCCGAGGATAGGCACTTACTTTAAGTGGGTCCTAATCCACTTCGGACCCTCTCTGGCTGATAGCGCTTCCCATTCAAGGTGGTACTCAGGCTCCTCAACTCGATCCTGTATCTCTGTTGCCCGCTCCTGTCCCGACTAGTTTCGGCTACTGCCGTCTTCAGGGGATAAAAACGATATAAAAGGTTTTTATCCCCTGAAGTGCCTATCCTTGGATTGCCTGTATGTGCCTTTTTATCCAGTAATAAAATTTGTGTATATTCCACTACAAAGCCTCCCTGTTTGCTCTATCTGCACATTGAGTGCATACAGGTGGAGGAGTGGAGAAACATATCAACTACCTAGAAGAGTACAGTAGCGCTGTGTTTACTTTACATATTTGACTGTTTGGATGCAAGGATTCGTCCTAACACAGCAGCACTGCACCTATCATTTGTTGGGGCGCCACGGTTATCACTTTGAAGACAATATAGTTATGACTTTGACTGAACCGGAGGTATCAATCCCGAATCTACTTCAGCTTTTGAGATTATTTGGGTATAAATGTAGATAAATCGGAAATGATGTTCTGCAACACACCAAAATCTCAGGGAATTCAAATTGCCCAGACCTATGGGTTCAAGTATTGGGAACATTTTCTTCCATATTTAGGCATCAAGCTTATGAACAACGTAACATATCTTTATAAAGTCAATTATGGCCCAACCTTGGAGACCTTAACTCCTGGGAGTTTCCAATTCCAACAATTTCTTGGGCAGGAAGAATCGCTGCTTTAAAAATGAAACTTTTACCTAGACTTATCGATTTTTTTCCGGGTGCTGTCTATCTCAATTAAACACAATGATATTTTTAAGCGACAGCAGCATATTTTCCAATTTATCTGGTCATATAAAAAACATAGGATTACACGTAAAGTAATGCATTGGCATAAGGCAGATGGAGGGATCTTAGCCCCCAACCTCTTTCATTATTATAGGGCCTCTCAATTGGCGCAACTTCCTCTGATCAATGCAGGCCAGCACCTTCCATTATGGGTAACTCTAGAACATATTATTCTCTTTCCATTTACATGGAAGGGCATACTTTGGGCCTCGGATGGCTCTACTCAAACTGTGAGACAGCTCTCTCTTATTACAGCCCATACTTTTGGGCATTTGGCATCAGACAAAGTTTAAATTTGGTCTTCAATCATCCCCCTCCAGACTGATGGAGTTGTTCTCCAACCCTGATTTTCCAACTGGAACCGATCACCTTGCCTTCACCTGGTGGTCAGCACAGGGCCTCTTTACAATCCATCACATATTAGGTAGAGAGACACTTCCCACCCAGTAAGCCTTTATAGCTAATCATCAACCCCCACCCTCAGAGTGCTTTAGAATTTTACAAATCTTTCACTTTATTAAAGCACTTTCCCCAAATTCTAATGATTATCTCTTAACAGCTTTTGAACAGCAATGTATGGTAGACCCTATGAGAAAGAGCACTATTTCCTGGCTATATGTGATATTTAATCAGGCTGCTCCATCGGACAGGCTGCTCCATCGGACCTACAGAGTCCCCACGGCTATTTACAAAATTTACACTCACATTTCCAACCACTTTTTTAGGGAATGTTTGACACTGGGGATATGCATCATATTTGGTGGAGATGTCCAGTGGTCTCGGACATCGGATATTTAATCAGGCTGCTCCATCGACCAGGCTACTCCATCGGACCTACAGAGTCCCCACGGCTATTTACAAAATTTACACTCACATTTTGTAACGATTGTGGAATTCTCTCCGTGATCAGCGCACAAGACGTGCGCTGACACTGCGGAAATCCTCCACAAGCGTATAATTTGAGGGAACCCAGCAAAAGGTGCAATGCACCTGTAGAGGGAAATTCCTGTCGGCAGGTGGAGCTGTGGAGTGCAGAGGAACAGCTCCTCTGCCCTGCTACAGACGCCAGACAGGAATTGTATGAAGGGAAGAAACGCAGGGCAAGATAGCCCTGAAAGAGAGAGATCAAAGCGACAGAGGGTATGTGTGTCCACCAAACTAGTCGCCACCCTGCGACGATGAACACACAACCATGAAGATAAAGTGAGAAGGCAATCGCCAGAGAAGGGGATTGCTAACAGCGACACAAGACCGAATAAGCACAGATGAGGAATGTATGTATGTCCACCAATCTAGCCGCCAACCTGCGACGGTGGACACACAACAGAAGAAACCAAGTGAGAACACAATTGCAAGAGAAGCGATTGCGGAAGAGAATGAGCACAGGGACAGAATGTATTTATGTGTCCCAATCTAGTCGCCAACCCGCGATGGTGCACATACAACAGTAGATATGAAGTAGGAACGCAATCGCGAGAGAGGCGATTGCCAGAGGTGACACAAGGCTACAGCAAGGCAGAGCATGAGAGTAGCAAAGGCACAGCAAATCATACAAAGAGAAGATAAGGAAAATAACAAACGCTAACCAAACGCGAACACCGCACTCATTCGCAACAGTGCACGCGTTTATGCGCGGTCTCCGCGTGTTAAGCACAACAGAGACAAGCACACCTAACTAACCACCGACAGACAAACATGAAACAGAGGAGGCGAGCGCTTGCTTAACGGTTACCTCACCGAGCCTACAGCAAGCGTTCGAAGCAGACAAGACAGATACACGAAAACAGGAATAAGTGAGAGATACGATCCACTGCCCTTTCCGCCAGAGCGAGTGCGATCCAAGTATAGAAACAGAGCGAGCTGATCCACTGCTTTTTCCGCCAGAGCAAGTGCGATCCAAGTACAGCAAGAGAGATGGAGAACAGACGGATTCACAGCACTAGCGCAAGGCGAGTGCGATCCAGGCAAGACAGATCAGATGAGATAGCTGGTAGCAACCGCTGCTCCAGCTATACTCCAAGAACAAAGATCAGAACGACTTCCTGTCGACCACCGCTGGGACAGGACAATCGCAACAGACAAACAAAACAGATATGCAATCCTAACTGCACTAGGGAACCTGCCTAGTGCAGTCCCAGGAATTACACTAAGCTAATCTTTAAACAATGAGCAAAGCTGACACTCCAGGAGTGTTTCACAGGACTAACCCTTATGACCAGCCCAGGTCTGTGATATCACATGGTATTTATAGTACAAGCCTACAAAGGATGTGGCTAGGCAATCTGCATGACAAACGTATGCAAATTCCTCAGCAGCAAGCTGCAAAACTGACAAAAAGGTCTCTCTTCCAGAGACCTGCAGAATGCAGACCTGAACAGTGGTCAAAAAGCTGCCTGCTGCGCAGGCAGCCGAGCGGATCCTCACAGTACCCATACCCCTCTAGGGTCGGATTCCAGACGTGCCTCTAACCTGATATTTGCAAAAGACTCTAACTGAAGACTCATTAAGGTCAGGACAGCCCGACAAGGCCCAATTCCAGAGTCAGCCCACCCGAAACCGACCTCATCGGAAGGAGAAGCCACCAAAACATGCCCATCAGTACCACAAGTCTCAGTGTAACACCCATCAGGACTGTGAATGCCAGAGAAGAATATAGTAAAAAATCCAATCCGGGCTCAACCTTCATATGTAGAAACTTCAGTAATGCATATTTATTTGCAGCGGTTATACAGCATAAAAACAGCACAACGTTTCGGGCGTGAGGCCCTTTCTCAAGTGCTCAATCAACTGGTTCACATCTCTACCATAAATGCCAGAGAAGAAGCCATCGACACCCACCGAGCCATGCCCACCACCTTCCAAGGACCGTCCAAAAATACCAAACCTACCACAATACCCATTCGAAGTGTCCCTTTCCACAAAGCACCCACTGCTGATCTCATCCAAGGTACCAGTAAATATTTCTCCCAGGATCTCCCAGAACACTTTGAAGCTCCGCAGAGATCCCAGGAGGGCAGAACAATCACCAGGCTCACACGGAGAACTATCAAGAACCCCTATGGAACCAATGACAATTCCGGATTCAGAATTACCAGGACAAGCATCAAGACCAGGGCCTTCAGGGACCACCTCTGGGCATTCAGGCAGAGAAGCAACATCAGAACAGGTTTCCACCGAGGAAGCATCTGAGCAGGCTGGCAACCGAGACACACTTGGGCTTTCTGGGTCACAGAACACATCGGGGTACACTAGCCCAAGGGGAACCTCAGGACACGTCGAGGAACTGCCAACCTCAGAGTCCGTTACGGCAAGACCAAAACCAGAACCGGGCAGAGAATCATCACGAGCAGTGGTCTCAAGCACTGGACTTTCAAAAGAAGGCTTGGATTCAAACCTAGAAATCTCTGTGACAATAATATCATCATTGACTACATATGAGTGAAGCTTCACCAGAGCTGCAAAGGTAGTCAGCACAACAGCAATGCCTACTGAAGTGGGCAACACCTCAGAAGGACTTGGGGGACAGGAGACATCTCCTACAAGTTCTGCACCCTTTGGGAGGAACTCGGAGGTCTCCAGGACATCAGGCAAGACCTCAGGAACATCATTTTTCAAGTTTTCTGAGAAGGATTCTGAACTATCCATGTTACAGGGCAAAACTGGAACTTTATTTTGTGGACAGGGCAGATGTCCCAGGGAAGGTTCCACCATAAACTGAGACTGAATTTCATCATCATGAGCGGAATGTACAGGAATATTTACTGGAACACACACTGACTCTCTAACTTTAATCTCACTGCACCCAGAATTCTGCGTAGCAGTCAAACTAGCTTGCAACTCCAAAACTGCAGAAAAACAGGTGAGTATAGTAGCAATACCTAGACGAGCCTCTAGGGACACTGCAGGAGACTCTAAACAAGGCCATATTAACTCATCCAGAGTACAGGGTGCAGAATCAGCATTTTCCTCAGAACAAGAAAGGGACTCACAAATGTCAGTGCGAGTGGAGATCATGTTTTCATTCATGGTACAGGGCAGATTCAGAGAAAGCTTCTCTGGGCAAAGCAAAGAAGCTTCAGCATCAGATTCGCAAAACCGAAGCGCTGTCTCACTCTTAGATTCGGCTAACAATGTCAAATCCGAGGAGTCAGAACGCAAAACTTGCGAATCAAAAATCGCTTTAGGTTGTGAAACTGACGCTTCCATAGCGCAAACCTCCGCGATCTGCGGGGAAGACTGTAAGGCGTTCAGGACAGAAACACTGGAGCAACTGTCACCAGGCAACGGGCCCTTACAGGTGTGAACAGGGTGAGACAAAGACGCATTTGCAGTAGAAATAGCGACAACATCAGGAAAAACTTTATTAGACATATTAATTTTACTTTTGATGCTGCATAATTTAGGAATTTTCCCCACAGCAGGATCACAGATGGAAGATCTTAAAGATCTGTCTCTAAATGACAAGGGGTCCCACACATCCTTGAGAAAACTGGCACATTCATGCTGATCACCATCTGCAGGAACATCCGAGAAACAGGCATTAGATCGCATAGATTCAAACTGCACACAGTCAGGAGAGAATCTTTCAGGATCCGCACAGGAATTAACCACAGTGGTACACCCATTCATTTCAGATCGCACATGTCAAGACTCACATGCTTTACCCCAGAAAGGCAGGAACAATCATCCGACAACGATGTCTCTTTATTGGAATCAATAGATTGGTGTGTGTGCAACTCATCCAAAATCGTCTGCCACACATAAATCACCAGATCCACATCACCCTCGTCACATTCCTCGGAATCAATCAAAAGGTACATATAATCGAGACAATCATTCAAGACATCTTCGCTTTTTGCGATGTAAAAATCGCAAAAGGCTTTCCAATCAAAATCAAATTCCTCCATCAAGGCCCCAATGTCCCATGAGGCAAATGGAGGTTCAAACAACCCTGTGTAACGATCGGTGTAACACAGAGAGGGTCTGATTACCGATGATCTGCAGTATCACCGAGAATGCAGAATATACACGATTATTGATGATCTGCAGTATCACCGATAATCAGATATATCTTCTAACCTCTGGACACCTGAGATATATGAGTGTTTGGTGCAACAGTAATACTTAGAGGACCACACCTGAAGATAGGTGCAAGAGCAGATAGGGAGACTGCTCAGCAATTGGTTCCTTCCGTAGTCTGGACTCTCCAAGGGGAGGAGTCAGACAGAGAATGGGAAGGACAGAACGTGAGTGACACCAAAGGATAAGTGTCACTGACAGATCTGTGAAGTATCTCCTAACAGGGGAGATAGTTCTCGAGGTCGGACAAGCCAGGTCGTTAACACACAGACAGATAAAGTACAAAGACAATAGGCAGATTCAGAATCCAGGGACTAGCCGAGATTTGGCAACAGGGAATCAGAAGACAAAGGTACAAAATCAGAGTTCAGAAGAATGGTCAGGAATGCAGAAAGTCATAACAGATAATCAACAATGCCTAGAGCTCCAAGATTCTCACACTCCAGGAACTAGACTAGATAATACGAATAATACAGATGGTACAGAATTCCTAGACTAAGGTGTGAGTTCCTTGGCCGTCAACACCTTGGAAACTGGTCTAGATAACAATGCAGATGATAACAGAATTCCTATACTAAGGTGTGAGATCCTTGGCCATCAACACCTTTGGAAACTGGTCTAATAACACAGATACAGACAAGGTCTGAGTGCTACCATGTAGTGATCGCAATGGCAGACAACCAGCAAATGCGCAGCCATCAGTATATATAGTTCAGCGCTCTCCAGCGCCTCCCCCAAGTGCTGGACCAATGGAAACCGTTTCTGGCGTCAGCTAACCAGCCTGGTCAGCTGATCCCCCACTGACTGGTATAAGGCTCTTCCTCTCAGCGCGCTCGCGCGTCCACCTAAACCTATGTGGACTACAGCTCCCAGCCACACCAGAACCCTGCTGCGAAATGGCCGCCGCACTGCACGCGGAATCCGCCGCCATGCCGCCAGCGCATGCGGTGGTTCCTGCGTGTTTAGGCAGACACAAAGACGAGTGACCACATACCTCAGTGATCAGGCTGGACGCGGAATCCACCGCCTTGCCAGAAGTGCATGCGGCGGTGCTTTCGCGTTTTCTCCCACCCTGTATCTAAGTAGCTTTCATACGGGTTGGGGTCAGGTACATGCATAGACTTTCTTACTCCTTTAATATAGAAAATAATTCTGCCTATTAAAGGATCCACAAAACCTTTGGATTGGGGTAAAAAACCCGGAGACTAAGCAACATCATTGTGAACATCAATAGGGAGTGTTTTATTCAGATGCTTGCGATTTTTAGTTTTTCCCTTTTTAGCAACTTTGCAGGTCTGCTGTTCAGAACCTGAAGTGGCAAGAGAAACATTGAACTGATTATCATACTGAATGGTTTTGCCTGGAAGGGATAGATCAGCTGACTCATTAACAGCTATAGACCCAAACAGAGCAGGTGGTAAGCAAGGCAGCTTAAACCAGTGAGAGAAGATCAATGTAAGAAATTGATACAGATTATCATTCCAAGAATTGTCTTTTAACACATTATACGCCCAGGTGAACAAATCGCCTTTTAAGAGCACATAGGCAAACTGAAGAGCCGACGTGGACGGATCAGTAATCTGAAAGGTGGGATTCAGGCAAAACCTCACACATTCAGAGAGAAATTCCGCTTTGGTCTCTGAGTTTAGCCTTTGAAAGCTCTTAAAGACACAGGACCCATTCTCGACCAAATGGTACAAATCGGAAATTCCCTCTACACTGGGAATTTCGGTTTGGCTAGTCATACTGTAACGATTGTGGAATTCTCTCCGTGATCAGCGCACAAGATGTGCGCTGACACTGCGGAAATCCTCCACAAGCGTATCATTTGAGGGAACCCAGCAAAAGGTGCAATGCACCTGTAGAGGGAAATTCCTGTCGGCAGGTGGAGCTGTGGAGTGCAGAGGAACAGCTCCTCTGCCCTGCCACAGACGCCAGACAGGAATTGTATGAAGGGAAGAAACGCAGGGCAAGATAGCCCTGAAAGAGAGAGATCAAAGTGACAGAGGGTATGTGTGTCCACCAAACTAGTCGCTACCCTGCGACGATGAACACACAACCATGAAGATAAAGTGAGAAGGCAATCGCCAGAGATGGCAATTGCTAAGAGCGACACAAGACCGAATAAGCACAGATGAGGAATGTATGTATGTCCACCAATCTAGCCGCCAACCTGCGACGGTGGACACACAACAGAAGAAACCAAGTGAGAACGCAATCGCAAGAGAAGCGATTGCGGAAGAGAATGAGCACAGGGACAGAATGTATGTATGTGCCCCAATGTAGTCGCCAACCCGCGACGGTGCACATACAACAGCAGATATGAAGTAGGAACGCAATCGCGAGAGAGGCGATTGCCAGAGGTGACACAAGGCTACAGCAAGGCAAAGCACAAGCTTAGCAAAGGCACAGCAAATCATACAAAGAGAAGATAAGGAAAATAACAAACGCTAACTAAACGCGAACACCGCACTCATTCGCAACAGTGCACGCGTTTATGCGCGGTCTCCGCGTGTTAAGCACAACAGAGACAAGCACGCCTAACTAACCACCGACAGACAAACATGAAACAGAGGACGTGAGCGCTTGCTTAACGGTTACCTCACCGAGCCTTCAGCAAGCGTTCGTAGCAGACAAGACAGATACACGAAAACAGGAATAAGTGAGAGATACGATCCACTGCTCTTTCCGCCAAAGCGAGTGCGATCCAAGTATAGAAACAGAGCGAGCTGGATCCACTGCTCTTTCCGCCAGAGCAAGTGCGATCCAAGTACAGCAAGAGAGATGGAGAACAGACGGATCCACAGCACTAGCTCAAGGCGAGTGCGATCCAGGCAAGACAGATTAGATGAGATAGCTGGTAGCAACCGCTGCTCCAGCTATACTCCAAGAACAAAGATCAGAATGACTTTCTGTCGACCACCGCTGGGACAGGACAATCGCAACAGACAAACAAAACAGATATGCAATCCTAACTGCACTAGGGAACCTGCCTAGTGCAGTCCCAGGAATTACACTAAGCTAATCTTTAAACAATGAGCAAGGCTGACACTCCAGGAGTGTTTCACAGGACTAACCCTTATGACCAGCCCAGGTCTGTGACATCACATGGTATTTATAGTACAAGCCTACAAAGGATGTGGCTAGGCAATCTGCATGACCAACGTATGCAAATTCCTCAGCAGCAAGCTGCAAAACTGACAAAAGGTCTCTCTTCCAGAGACCTGCAGAATGCAGACCTGAACAGTGGTCAAAAAGCTGCCTGCCTGCGCAGGCAGCCGAGCGGATCCTCACACATTTCCAACAACTTTTTTAGGGAGTGTTTGACACTGGGCATATGCATCATATTTGGTGAAGATGTCCAGTGGTCTCTCATATATGTCAAGAAACTGCCAAACTTCTATCTCAAATTTTTGGTACAACTATTTGTAAAGACCCCAAAGTTTTTCTTTTCGGATTGAAGCCCGAGAAGTGGAAACATACCATGCACAAACTTCTACAGCATATTGTAGCCTCGGTTAAACTCCATGTGGCTTCTAACTGGAAGCAGCCTGGTCTTTCCTTTGCACAGTTTTTGACACATACAGTATTAACCGTAAGATGATTTGCGAGAAAATCAATGCCTGTTTGTTAGACACAGAGCATCACTTCACAAAGACTTGGAAAACTTATCTTGATGCACTTGAGGGCCCTAATATCTCCTTTATTACTTAACTTTGATGTTTGCAAGTTGGAATGTTCTTCATTTCTGAGATACTACTCCCAAGCCATGTATATACCTTACTAATGCTCACACAAGATCTTCCTCTTTCGTTACGATCCTGAGATATCTCACCAATGTATCTTTAATGAATGTTTGATTTGAGTCTGGCTGACTTCACTGCTTGATCTTTATGTTTCTGCTATGCTATGAGTTTTCTTTTTCTTTCCATTGACCACATTTGAGGCTCTGACATGTTCAGAAGACCTTCTGCTTAGTATTTATTATCAATGATTGATGATCTGTTTTTACTGTTCATCCGTTATAGGTCTCAATAAAAACCTTTTTGAAATTAAATGTCAGAATTCTGATTTGTAAATTCATGAAGCATGTAAAAGCGTGATGTACAAAGGTCTTCTCATTAGTATCATTGTTTGGATATTAGTTAAACATCAAATTGCTTACTTATTTTAGTCTTTTGTGCATAGGCAGTTAGATGTCTCTGCTGCAGAGAGATAATTATCTAGGTGGTTTTGTGAAGGGAAAAGAACATTGTTCTTCTATGGAGGCAGTAGTACATGCTCAGTGCAGGTTGCCAGGATTTTACTCAGGCAGGCAGGAATAATGTGCTAGTGTAAGGTAAAGACCTATGCTAGTATAACAATAATCAGTCATAACAGCATTAACCACTTAAGGACCAGGGGTGTTTTGCCTGATCTGTGCTACGTGGACTCTCCAGCCCGCAGCACAGATCAGGATTATGCCAGGGCGATCAGACTTACCCCCTTTTTTCCCCACTAGGGGGATGTCCTGCTGGGGGGGGTCTGATCGCCGCCGGCTTGCTGCGCTTTGCGGGGGGGGCTCTTCAAAGCCCCCCTCCGTAGCGTTTTCGCCGCTCCCTGACTTCCCGTCCCTCTCTCTCCCTCCACGGGCTGCGCAGGATATCCGTCCTGCGCATTGAAGGATAGGCTTCAGCCTATCATATGCCGGCGATCCCCGGGCCAATCAGAGGCCGGGGATCGCCGATCTGCCTTACGGCGCTGCTGCGCAGCAGCGCCGTATGATGTAAACAGCGGGGATTTCTTCCCCGCATGTTTACATTTTGCCGGCGAGCCGCGATCGGCGGCTCTCCGGCTGTTCACGGAGACACCCTCCGTGAACTGACATGGAAGGGGAAACCACTTAAGACCTGCCGACGCCTATGGGCGTTAGCTGGTCGTTAAGCGGTTAATCTCTGCTGTCAATTAGTACAGTTTGTATATTTTCCTTACCAGATTCTTTTACCATTTTTAAAGAAATATTTACCGCTATTTTTGTTGCTGTCAGTTTGCTAAACGGGGGGTCCCTTCACCCCCAACCCCCCCCCCCCCCCGCAAAATCACCGACCCAATTGGTCGTAGATTTTGCTGCTCCTAGAGGCAGGGCTAACGGCTGCAGCCCTGCCTCTAGTCGCGTCTATCAGCGGCGCATCGCCGCCTCTCCCCCACCCCTCTCAGCGAAGGAAGACTGAGAGGGGAGGGGGAGAGGCAGAGATACGCGCTGACAGACAGCGTGGGGCAGGGCTGCGGCGGTTAGCCCTGCCTCAACCAGGAAGAGATCCCCGGCTGCACGGAGGGGATTTGTGAGGTAAGGGACCCCGTTTAGCAGCGCGATAGCGGCGTTTTAGCAGGGGCACACATGCCCCTGCTAACTATGAGCTCTGAAGCGAGATTTATTCTCGCTTCAGAGTCTCTTTAATAGCGGCAGTTTAGCATGAATTTCTAGAGCTGCACTACAGTTAAGAAAAGTCCGAATCCATCCCTAAACTGCCGCAGATTATGAAGTGCTTAATAGCACTTTTACAGATTGTGCATCAGCACAGGCTAGACATGATTTGTAAAGTGCTCCCCCCCTGCAGAATTCCTCACTCAGAGCCTGCCAGTATCAAGACAGCAGATGTATTGGTTACCTTAGCAACAGCAATTTTCCGCACACACTGCACTGTCTGAGAACCCCTCCTATTCTTAACAGTTTAAACAGGAACTCCAGTGAAAATAATGTATTAAAAAAGTGCTACATTTTTTACCATAATTATGGATAAATGATTTAGTCAGTGTTTGCTCATTGTAAAATCTTTCCTCTCCCAGATTCACATTTTGACATGTATTACATGGTGACATTTTTACTGTGGGCAGGTTATGTAACTGCTCCTAGCTATTTTGGCTGTTAGAGACAGCTGTAAACAGCTAATTCCTGTCTGTGAACATTGTTACATTGTGGCAGTTTGCCCAGAGTACCACGGTACTCAGAGCTTCTTGTGGGAGGGGTTTCAGCACAAAATCAGTCATACAGCGCCCCCTGATGGTCTGTTTGTGAAAATCATTATATTTCTCATGTAAAAGGGGGTATCAGCTACTGATTGGGATGAAGTTCAATTCTACGTTGGAGTTTCTCTTTAAGAAGGAAACTGCACTATCTAGTGATTTCTTAATATGTCTAAGACAGTTGTGCACAGATTTCTAAAAACCTACCAATATTTTGTCTCAAACACTCTTGATAAATGTCCCCCACTGTACCCTTAAAGAAGATCTGCGGTGACATTAAAATAAACATATTACTGTTTCCCCCATTATTCCCCCTCTTCAATTCTCCTATTTTTACCGCTCCCCACATAACTTAATAAAATATAATTTTTTAACCTTTGGGCAAGATGGCTGCAATGTAAACTGCTTCCAGGTCAGTACAAAGTCTCCCCGGGTTAGGCTATTTCCACTTAGCCCAAACAAAGAGCTGCTACTGCGCCTGCGCTGGATCCCGGTGAGGTAAATATATCATCCCTTGTCAAGCTTGTCGGGGGAGTATTGGAGGATTATTCGGGGGAGCCATCGCTGGATTCCCTAAACCTACAGGGAAGGGGGAGCCTCATTGGGACCCTGAGGCTTGCCCCTCCCAACGGAAGTATCCCCCAGAGGTTTTTTTTTTAATTACAGAATCCTTTTAATGCTTTGCATGACACAGAATAGAGAAAAGTTTGAGGTTTTTCTTGGGTAGAAAGTAATCTTCCCAACTGATACACACAGCCTAATAACGTTACAGAGAGTCTTATGAGACTACTGGCTAAAACAAACAAACAAACACAGAACATTTATATTGGGCTTTTCTCCTGGCGGACTCAAAGCGCCAGAGCTGCAGCCACTAGGACGCGCTCTATAGGCGGTAGCAGTGTTGGGAGACTTGCCCAAGATCTCCTACTGAATAGGTGCTGGCTTACTGAACAGGCAGAGCCAAGATTCGAACCCAGGTCTCCTGTGTCAGAGGCAGAGCCCTTAACCATTACACTTTCCAGCCACTAAAGTCTAAGTCTAAAAGGACAACAGAAGTGAGAAGGATATGGAGCCTGCCATATTTATGCTGATCCTCGACCTGTAATACTTCTAGCCATAGACCCTGAACCTGCATGCATGTGGGTGTTTCTGACATTATTGACATGATTAGCTACATGCTTGTTTCAGGTGTTATTTAGGCACTACTGCAGCAACATTTATCAGCAAGGTGGCCAGGCAACTGGTATTGTTTAAAAGGAAATAAATATGGCAGCCTCCATATCCCTTATGCTTCAGTTGTCCTTGAAGTGTTGTATGTATTCTGCGATTTATTTGCTTATTTTTTCAACACAGCTCAATAATGGTAAAAAAAAAAAATGGTAAAAAATAAATAAATAAAAAGATACATTATTTTTTCCAGATGTTTATTATGCATGTGTTTGCGTATGTAAGGTAAACAGTATTTCTATGTGGGTGTCAATTAACAGAAACTCTCATTGTATTCTATTTAAATCAGCATATTCCAGGTTATCAGTGTAAATATTGAGCTATGCTGCTTGCCGTAACATCATATTGATTGTCCGAGCCGTGACTGCTCCCAGCTGGAGCTACCTTAACTATCAGCACAATGCTGTTTGCACTGTAACTAGAATATGGTGATTTGGTGCCTAATTATGTGACAAAAATTGTCAAGGCTGATGAAAGGCATAGAAACGACCCATGGGAGGTGCTGATGAATGACAGGTCAGGGTTAAATCTTGGCTTTTTCGAACTTCCCCAGTATCACCAACAAGAAACCTGAATCCCAACTCACAGTGTGGTTTTTCAACAAGCCTCCGTACAGACATTATTTTTGCCATCTTAGACGTATTGAGAGTGCTGGAGATCCATGTAAAATTAATAGTAACTAGAGTCCCTCAGTCATCTTTCATTTGGGCTTCAAATCGATAAAGTTTTTTTTCTCTCCTTAAAGAAATGTGCATTTTGAGTGGACCACACAGGAGGGTGAAATGCTACCCTCCCGGAGAGGGCCGGTACTGCCCATCTGTTCCACTGTGTCCGGATGAAAAATAGCACTTTTCAAGGAAAAAATAGTAAGGTGAAAATAAAAACATTGGATTCTAGCCGGCGCTGGACATTTTCTGCAGCACATTCCTCACTGAAATCTGGCCAGCTTTGTATATGTTTAAGAGTCTTGGATACATGAGGTTTAAGGAGGGGACAAGAAATCGTTCATTTTTTTTTACATTGATATCTTAACTGCAGTAAATACAAAAATATTACTTTTTTAGACATTGGAAGAGCTCCATAAACCTATTTTAGAAGTATGTTGCTATTTGGAAACAAGTGTCAACTTTAGAAATAATTAACTGTGTATAATAAAAGTCATACATGATGATAGGCACAATGTAGTCAAGACCACTATCTGTCTCATACCACAAGATTTATAGAGATGCAGGTTGTTTACCCTCTCCTGGATTCTTCAAAAAATGTGTGGAAAATTAAAGGAGACCCAAACTCTTGCACAGCACACAATTAAAATTCTTCATTCCACATTTAGTTGTTGATGAAATTTACTTCTATGTGTTTTGTGTGATAATCATGTTTAATTAGTTCTTATCAGCAACTAAGCATTACCTTGTACTCATACTGTGCTGCGTGACCTGGTTTTTCTTGTATTCCTGTCTTGTCTTATTTCTGTATGTCACCCCTAAATATTGTCTGTAACCTAAACTAATGTCCAGCGCTGCATAATATGTTGGCGCTTTATAAATACAATAAATAAATAAATAATAACTGTGAAAAGACTGCAGGAGAGTTCCTATAGTAAACACTGAGGCTTAGCCCTTTCAGTGTCTTCTGCAAAATCATGTTGTGGCTTTAATGCTGTGGCTAATATTTTAGAGCAGAAAGAAAGTTCTGAGTTAAGTTCCACTTTAAGTTTCATTAGCAGGACACTAATGATTGCTGTAAAAGCTAGACAGGGCATGCAGTAGAAGCAGTGACAGCAAGAAAAGCCTTACTAGGGAACAGGGGGACGTTACACACCCCAATATGTGATAAGAGCTCTTTTCCTGCATATACAATACAAACTGAAAGTACACTGTAGATGGACCTATCCTTTAGTTTTAAAATACAAACTGCAACTTCAATCCCATTTCAAGCAGATCAATAGAACAGACACAAATTTCAAATCACATTACATAGTTACATAGTTATTTGAAAAAAGCCATACGTCCATATATCCCCCCTCCTGCCTGACTTCCAGAACAGCATGAAGGTCCATTTTTTTCCCACTTTAGCAACACTAGCTGCTGTCAGTAATGCGTTTCTCCTGTGCCAGTCCAGCCTTGTCCCTCCCAACCATGACCAAAGCCTATCTTGACCATTATACACCGCTCCCATTATGATCATGCCCCTCCCACTTCCTCAATATGGCATAGACTGGCTTGTGCGCCAACACAGACACCAGGTAGCTAGCGGTCACATAGTGTCAAAGAATTGGTCAGACTATAGCCATGTGTATAGTTAAATTTGAATCCAACTTTGACAATTGCTAGGGCAAAGTACAACTTTGAACGTGAGGCTGCCACTAAAAAGTATAGTACTAATTTTTTCAGGCTGGGTCTCTGCCAGGCAGGGACTGTAGTGTGAACAACTGTGCCATTTATTTCATTTAGCGGCTGTATATGCTTATTCATATACGTAGCCACATACCACCCGGTTATACATTCTTTCGAGTTACTGTTTAGGATTACAGATACAATTTTTTATTTACATTATAATTTAATAATTTTAATTACTAAACACAGCTTGCTTTTCTGGCCAGCAATCTCAGTGCCAACCTATCCACATTATTTTACAAATTATTATCATCCAAAATATTTATTATTTTTCCTCCATTTAAACACCATCATTTCTGCTTTCCCTCTCACCCTTCCCCATAATTCTGACACATCACAATTATGAAATAGAGCTCTAAGTTTTCTCTCTGCCCATAGTAAAATGAGTGCTCTTTTGGAAAGAGACCAATTCACAGCGAGGCAGGCCCTCTGGACGCACATAGCGCAACACATATCGCCTAAGTCCACTGCGGATATAGCAGCAGTACAGGTAACACGTACAGGTAATTTGGGGACCTGGCAATTGCCGGACCCCAAATTACGTCTCCCTCCGCATAGTAATTAGTGGTGCCCAGAATTTGTGCAGCAGCTGCGTTAGCCATTGTTTGGCTCACCCTGCAATAAAATGAACGTTGCCCACTACAAATATACACATCCACAGTTAGTACCTTTTGCTTAATAGCAGCAATAAGCAAATAAATGTGTGTTCTGACACCTTTCTGTAATGCAATACCCAGGCAGCTCATCCCAGAACCACCATGCACTCTGTATGGGTATTCTCTAGTACTGGTCCACGCCCTATCCCATAAAGCCATATCAATCCATACCATGCACTGATGTGGAGTCCAATGAGTCTGAAATAGGCTGCATGTTGATGTAAAATGTATTAGCTACAGGCTCACTATACTCCAGCGGTTCTTGGTGAGCAGCCTTGCTTTCAGGGGCATAAAGAGATGAATTGCATATAAAGGAGTGATGCATCATGGGAAACCACAGTTGCTCACTTAAAGCTGAATTATTACAAATACCTTCTGTTTTAAGAAGGCAAATTTACTTTTAGCTTTCTGTTATGGCTACCTGGTGCTTCACTGCTACAGCAGATCTTCTGTAGGATCCAGATGCCAGGTCTGCTCTCCTGTGGACTGCAGACTGCAAAACACCCACCCCGCACTTGGACAGCATAACGCCAACTCCAAGCACCCCTGCGCAGTCCCTGCTCCACAGCATAGCTGGTTTAGAGTTCTAATGCTTGCCTCCTATGCTCTTTACTGTTGCTTCTCATGCTTGAAACAATGTATTTTCCCATGTGCCTTATGTCTGTCTCCTGTACTACTGCCATTTCCATGTGAACCACAAACAATTCCAGGTTTGTCAGATGGCATACTTGCTGAATAAAGGCGATTCTGGCCAACATTTGTTCTCTATGTGCTCCACTGAGTCTTTGCTGCCTATCACTGCGTATTCTATAGAGATTTTATATTTATTATCACTGTTAAGTATTTATATACCATACAACTGACATTTTTCGTACTGATTTACACAATACATAATCATGTCACTGACTGTCCCTGAAAGGAGCTCACAATCTAATCAGCTATGATCATCGCCTGTAAACCGTGAGGTCACTTAAGAGGTTAAAAGCTGAACACTAGAAATGTATGTTAATTTGTTAACTTTGGCATATAAACTTTATGCTAATCTGATAAAACTTCATTGGTACATTCCAAGTACATTCCAAGTATATCATTAATCAACCCTATTTCCTTTTCAGCTAAAGGGATATGTAGGCATGTATAATAAGAGCTGGCACAGCTTTTTGCCGGAATAGTGCAGATTGCATTAATTACTAACCATGGAGCCCACACCCAGCCACAGTTATCAAGGTGTTCCTGCAAACACAGCACTGCTGGTTTTAGCCTTCAGCTTCTGAATTCACAGCTTCACAAAGGGTTTAGAAACAAGCATCATATTATCAGGCCGTCTAATACAAAAAAAGTTTAAAAAATTGTTGGGATTGGTGATGACGTACCAGATTTCATGAAACTGAATTATCAAAAAGACTTAGCAGATGGAGTGGTATAAAAGCTTGTGAAGAAGTGGTGTTTTGTGAGAAATAACCCGCAAATCATGGAAAATATTGCTCAGACTGTCATTTCCAAAATAGGTTTTTCATTTTCATTAGTTCACACTGGCAATTAAGTGGCAAACAGATCAGTGAAAACGAATCTCATTACCGGTCGATCAAATCCGTTTTCACTCCGTTACCATTCAGCTGCTTCCGTTCTGTTTCCCCACATTCCCCCAGATCCCCATCAGCAAAGCGGATTTTGCTGGCTAGAACTGTCTGTTCCTTCACTATTGAGAAGAAACGTTCTGCTTTCTCATTGCCACCAATGCAGTGCTTTGCTTACATTTCGGTTCTGCTGGGCTCAGTGGTTCGTAAAAATTGCTGCAGAACAAAATGTGCATTCCCTTCAGCGGATCATGCGGAACAGATCCGTTCCAATGGACCAATGCATACAGTTCCATAGGTTAACATTAGATCCGTTCGCATCCGTTCCATTGTAGAAGTATCTGTTCCGTTCCACGAACGGACCGTTTTTTAATGCAAGTGTGAACTGGCCTTACTATTCTCTTATATCTTAAAATTATTAGTAATATGGTAGTTTTGCATATTCCCAGTAGTATTCTTCCCACTCATATTCTAAATTATATGATTTTTTTGTGCTTGCAACACTAGATTACTGAGGCCCCCTTGTCATTTTATAAATATATAAGTCCGTCTTCACACTAGCATATGCATAAACAGATTGGTAAATGCATAGGCATGTTGGCCCCAACTGAATGGCTTTAACTCTGGTCCAGTCGATGTTAGAATATATTGCCTCTCCTCCAGCACACTTGCTGCGGTTTAAGCAGCAGCTGCCTCACAAAGATAAGAACAACATTTGCGTTGGTACTGTTATGCTGGGAATATACAATAAGTTTTCTTCGGCAGATAGATGGCTCGATAGATAATTTCCAAAGGGTCCGATCTGATTTTGATCATTTTTCTGATCAATTTTCTGATCACTTCTATACAAATTAATCGAAAATCAGATTAGACCTGGCAGAAATTATCTCTCAAGCCATCTATCTGCCAAAAAAACTCATTGCGTATTCCCAGTATAAAGTCACCATCAATTAGATGTTAGTTGCTCAAAGACCTTAGTTTTGCAGTAAGATGTAACATTTGTTAAACTGCAGTAAAATTTCTCATTGCCACCTACTGAGTTCAGTATTTTCTTCATTGTTTTTTTTTTAACTAAAAGTCAATCAACTTTTCAAAGTAGGCACAAATGAAATAGGTAGAACATAAGACAAAATTAAGGGCTTTACAGTTATTCCATGCCACAATACAAATGAATAAAACTGGTATAGTTTTCCATAATATGCCTTAAAGTACCCCAGGTAACAAACCAACTTAAGATAAACTTGAAGAGGACCTGTAGTGACATAGTAGAATGCAGTAAATTAGTCAGTAATATACCCTCTTTTTTGAGGGAATTTTCCTGGCTTCCACATCAGTTCCTTTATCTATATATTGCTGTATAAAGTATTGGTATGTACCCCTGCCCACCACCACCATCAGTGATGCTTTGTCTAGGCTGTTAGGAATTCTCCTCCCAGACAGGGCTGGTTCTAGACGTTTTGCTGCCTGAGGCAAACTTGTGAGGATGCGCCCCCACCACAATTGATTTGGAATGATCGCACACCACCCGGCAATTTACTCTGCTTCATTTAATGTTCTCACTAGAGATGGCCCGAACAGTTCGCTGGCGAACGGTTCCAGGCAAAGTTCCGGGGTTCGCGATCGCGGAGAACCGCAAACTTTTCCGGAAGTTCGGTTCGCCCCCAGAGTGCATCATGAGGGTCAACTTTGACCCTCTACATCACAGTCAGCAGGCACATCATAGCCAATTAGGCTACACTCCCTCCTGGAGCCCCCCCCCTTTATAAAAGGCAGGCAGCGTCAGGCATTGGACTCACTCGTGTGCCTGCAGTAAAAAGAGAAGGGATAGCTGCTGCAGATTCTCATAGGGAAAGCTTAGTTAGGCTCTTGTAGGCTTGTTAGCTTGCTCCTGGCTGATTGTTATTGCTAAAAAAAAAGCACCCCTTAACAGCTCTTTTGAGAGCTAATCTTGTTCTTGTGATCTTTTTTTTTTTTTTTTGTGTGTGGCCCACTTGCATTATATACAGCCTTGTCAGTAAGTCGCAGCTGGCATTTGGGCCCTTGATGGTATAATTACTACAGTGCCAGGTGCACATTGTAATATCCATCACTGCATATACCTACTACCTGTTGTTCACTTCAGTGCACCCACCTACCTACGTGAGCGCATGCAGTGTCACTGTGCCTGTCCGGTACCTGTCTGTGTGTGACAGGTGCACATTGTAATACCCATCACTGCATATATCTACTATGAGTGCATGCAGTGTCACTGTGCCTGTCTGGTACCTGTCTGAGTGTGACAGGTGCACATTGTAATACCCATCACTGCATATACCTACTACCTGTTGTTCACTTCAGTGTACCCACCTACCTATGTGAGCGCATGCAGTGTCACTGTGCCTGTCCGGTACCTGTCTGTGTGTGACAGGTGCACATTGTAATACCCATCACTGCATATATCTACTATGAGCGCATGCAGTGTCACTGTGCCTGTCTGGTACCTGTCTGTGTGTGACAGGTGCACATTGTAATACCCATCACTGCATATACCTACTACCTGTTGTTCACTTCAGTGCTCCCACCTACCTACGTGAGCACACGCAATGTGATATTTAATACCACCAGTCACTGTACCTGTTCACTGTATGTGTGTGTGACAGGTGCACATTTGTAATACCCATCACTGCATATACCTACCTGTTGTGTTCAGTGCACCCACCTACCTACGTGAGTGCACGCAGTGTGATATACCACTCCGTGCATACTTGTTAACTGCGCCTGTGTGACTGCACAGTGTATTAGTCAAGTCAGTGCATACCTTTCACTTCATCCCCCCCGTTATGGACAAAACGGACAAAAGAGGTAGAGGCAGAGGTAGAGGCAGACCCAGAGGAAGGCCACCTGGCAGGTCTGTGCGAGGTCGTGCTGATGTGATTTCGTGCAGCCCTGGACCAGTGCTCAGAAGAAGGCACGTCCCATCAACTCCCAAGATTGTCAGGACGTGGTTGACTATTTAACACAGAACACCTCATCTTCCGCAGCCATCAGCACTACTACTAGCACCACATCTGTTCCATTTGACAGTTAGCAGGAGTTATTTGGTGGGGAAATCACTGATGCACAGCCATCGTTACAACCAGATGAAAGCGCTAAGCAAGTTACACCACCTCATATGTCTGAGTTAGGCGACACTATGGACATAACGTGTGAGGAGGAGGAGGATGAAGTACCTGCTGTTGGTGCAGTTTTGGAGGTGTCTGAGGCAAAAAAAGCTGGGCAGGATGATTATGATGATGACGATGATACGGATGCCACGTATGTTCCCAATAGAGGAGATGAACAGGGGGACAGTTCAGAGGGGGAGTCAGAGAGGAGTAGGAGACGAGTTCCTGAAAATAGCAGGGGGAGCTTGTCGTCAGAAACAGCTGGTGGTATTGTCCGGTGCCATGTATGGACAGCCAGCCAACATACCCTTTAATGTCAGCTGCTGAGGCCGCCATAGTGCCCACACCCCAGGGGGGCTCAGCAGTTTGGACATTATTTAGTGTGTCTACCGTAGATCAGAGCAATGCCATCTGTTCTCTCTGCATCCAAAAATTGAGCCGTGGAAAGGCCAACAGCCACGTAGGGACAACTGCCTTACGAAGGCACATGGAGAAAAGACACAAACTGCAATGGGAAGAGCACCAGAGGAAAAGCAGCACACAAAAGAAAAGCCACCCTCCTTCTCCTCTTCCTCCTTCAGGTGCAGCATCTTCAGCCGCTTTATCCCTTGCACCTTCACAGCCACCCTCCTCCACTCCGCCTCTGACCTTGAGCGGTTCCTGCTCCTCTGCCCACAGCAGCCAGGTGTCTGTGAAGGAAATCTTTCAGTGGAAGAAGCCAATTTCTGCCAGTCACCCCCATGCCCAGCGTCTGACAGCTGGCTTGACGGAACTGTTAGCTTGCCAGCTGTTACCATACAAGCTAGTGGACTCTGAGGCCTTCCATAAATTTGTGGCCATTGGGACACCGCATTGGAAGATGCCAGGCCACAATTATTTCTCTAAAAAGGCGATACCAAACTGTACCATGAAGTTGAGAGGCAAGTGGTGTCATCTCTGGCAACAGCGTTGGGTCAAGGGTCCACCTGACCGCGAATGCCTGGTCTGCCAAGCACAGTCAGGGCAGGTACATTAATTACACAGCCCATTGGGTCAACCTGGTGATCGATGGCAAGCAGGGAGTACGTGGCTGTGCAGCGGACCAACTTGTGACACCTCCACGGCTTTCAGGCAGGCCTCCTGCCACCTCCTCTCCTCCTGCTACATCCTCTTCGCTGTCGTCATCCTGCTCCTCCTTGGCTGAGTGGCAGTTCAACACTACTGGTGCTGCGATCTCCTCTCCAGCTACATAGCCCCAGATCCCCAGGACCTATTCTGCATGCTAGGTACGACGGTGTCACGCCATCTTAGACATGTCTTGCCTCAAAGCGGAGAGTCACACTGGAGCAGCTCTCCTGGCTGCTCTTAACAAACAGGTGGATCAGTGGCTGACCCCGCACCAGCTGGAGATCGGCAACGTGGTGTGTGACAACGGCAGCAATTTCATTTCCGCTTTGAATTTGGGAAAGCTGACGCATGTACCCTGCATGGCACATGTGCTGAAGCTAGTCAATCAAAGATTTGTGTCAAAGTACCCAGGCTTAGAGGATGTCCTGAAGCAGGCCAGGAAGTTGTGTGGGCATTTCAGGCGGTCTTACACGGCCATGGCACGCTTTGCAGACATTCAGCGGAGAAACAAGTTGCCGGTGAGATAGCCCGACTCTCTGGAATTCGACCCTCCTTATGTTCTCTCGCCTGCTAGAACAGGAGAAAGCCGTCACCCAGTACCTCTACAACTACAGTAGAAGGAAACACTCTGGGGAGATGGGGATGTTCTGGCCCAACAACTGGAAACTCATGTGAAATGCATGTAGGCTCATGCGGCCATTTGAGGAGGTGACCAACCTGGTGAGTCGCAGTGAAGGCACCATCAGTGACTTGATCCCATACGCTTACTTCCTGGAGCGTGCTGTGCATAGAGTGGTGGATCAAGCTGTGGAGGAGCGTGAACAGGAACAGTTATGGGAGGAAGCGTTGTGGGATTAATTCTCATCAGAACCAGGTGTTTCCTCAACACCTGCAGCAGCACAGAGGGGGGAGGAGGAAGAGTCGTATGGGGAAGAGGAGTCAGACTCGGATGATGAGGAAGGTGTTTCTTTGGAGGAGGAGGTGGCAGCAGAAGAACAACCACAGCAGGCATTGCAGGGGGCTTGTGCTGCTCAACGTTCCCGTGGTATTGTTCGTGGCTTGGGGGAGGAGAAGGACTTACTTGACGTCACTAAAGAAGAGCAAGAGGAAATGGATAGTACGTCTGGATCCAACTTTGTGCAGATGGCGTCTTTCATACTGTCCAGCCACAAAGTGGTGGACATGTTACCAAGTCACCTGAAGGCAGAAAGGATGCAGCACATGCAGAACAAGCTGGCAACTATGCTTTACAATGCATTTAAAGGTGATTTCACAGCACAACGCAATAAAGGTACCACTGCCAGTAATCGTTCTCCCATGTCCACGCAGGCAAGGACAGGACGCTCCAGCGATCTCATGGTGATGTCGCACATGCGGACATTCTTTAGTCAAACGCCTCGCGTCCACCCTCCACCAATGCCTGGACCGGCAGGTAGCCGACTACCTGTCCTTAAGTGTGGCTGTAGACACTGTGAGCAGCGATGAACCATTGGACTACTTGGTGCGCAGGCTTGACCTGTGGCCAGAGCTGTCCCAATTTGCCATCCAACTTTTGTCTTGCCCTGCCTCAAGCGTCCTGTCAGAAAGGACCTTCAGCACAGCTGGAGGCATTGTCACTGAGAAGAGAAGTCGCCTAAGTCACAAAAGTGTTTAGTGCCTCACCTTTATCAAAACAAATGAGGCATGGATTCCGGAGGGCTACTGCCCGCCCCAAGACTAAGTCAGTCCCCACACACAGCATCTCTGCCTGCACGCCGTTTGACTTCCTGCCCTAAAACTAAGTCGCTCCCCACACAGCACCTCTGCCCGCAGGCCACTTGACTGCCTTCTCCGCCCCCACCAACAGAGTAGCTATACTAATTTTTCTGGTGCGTGTACATGCCTGCCTAATTTTTCTGGCTGTACTGCAGCTGCAACAACAAAACAAAAGGCATGTACATGTGCCAATTCCCCTTCATGATCATTACCTTGCCGCGGTGAAGGGGCTTGCGTATCACAATGAAGCAATGACCGACAGCTATATGAGTGTCTTGGGGGGGGGGGGGGGGGGCACACCCAAGAAAATAATGTCGTTGCTTCATTGTGGACAGACCAAATCTGATCAGCTGGACAGTCACTGTTGTTCTATCATTGAGCTACCACAGCCCGACGACCATATGGGCTTGAAAACCGCCAAGGCCTGCACTCTCACCATGGTGCGCACCCGTCCAGCATGGCCGTCACTACACAAACAGCTGTTTGCGGTGCGTTACACAGTGAGTTTGGTGTGTCAGTGTGAAGCAGTACTCTAATTACACTCCCTGATTGATGTATGCACATGCACGATGTTTTAAAACACTTTAGGCCTGCAATTTAGCATTCAAATTGATTTCTGCCCTTAAAATGCTGCTGTGCGTCAAATCCAGATTTTTCCCCGGGACTTTTGGCATCTATACCACTCCGCCATGCCCCCCTCCAGGTGTTGGACCCCTTGAAACATCTTTTCCATCACTTTTCTGGCCAGCATAAGTGTTTCTAGTTTTCAAAGTTCGCCTCCCCACTGAAGTCCATTGCGGTTCGCGAAAGTTCTCGCGAACCAAACTTTTGCGGAACCCGGTTCGCGAACCGAAAATCGGAGGTTTGGGCCATCTCTAGTTCTCACATGACATGCTGCAGCTCAACACAATATCGCACTGGCTGGCTGTGAGCCTGTGACAAACAAACTGCTCACCCTCAGCCACTCCATTCCTCCTCAGGAAGGTGCACAGAGTACAAAAATGCTGCCCCTGAAAGCTCTGCGCCTGATGCAAATGTTTCACCTTGCTTCATGAGAGAACCGGCCCTGCTCCCAGACCATTCTGGGAGATCAGGAATATTTTGTACTGGTTTTAGAATTTTCAGTAAACTAACATTCTGCAGAGATGCACCTACCAGGACTAAAGATGTTGCCGCCTGTGATAAATTCCAGAGTGTAAACTGGGGTGAGGAAAAGTTTTACAAGGGGAAAACTCTGACTAAATCATTTATATAAATGAATATTGTAAAAAAAATAAAAATAATAATAAGCAATTGTATTAATTATGTTATTTTTACTACAATTCCTCTTAAAATATGCCCAGCCTTAGACTGTAAGGCTTCCGAGGTATGAAACATTTCAGTAAACAAGCCCACATGTATATTTACCGACAGGCTCAGCAACTGACTGATGTTTTCTTACATCATTCTTGATACTGGAGACTGACACTGTACTGACACTGTAAAAGTCTTCCTATAATCAGCCCAGCTTGTGATCCAGCTGTAACGTAAAGATCTTCTCTACAGCAGGATACAGCTCTGGAGACACAGTCATAATTGGGAAAGCTCGGAATAAAGCAAACATTATAATAAAAGCATTCTGGGATGGTAAGATCCTGTTGCTTGAGCTTTAAGGGTCTTCTCTGTCCACACAAACTGGAGTCAGGTTGCAGAATGTTTTGTCTACTGGGGAATTCTGCTTCTGCTAATAAGCCGACGCACTTTGAAGAGGAAGGAAGTAAAAATAAAAAAAGATAAAATGATTTCAAGGAAAATGGCTGCTCAAATGTACCACTAATCAAGGGTGTAAAGTGCATCTGGGAGACTTCTAGGGCTTCTTTTGGTGGGAGGGGCTTCCTTTGATGTGTGGAGGAAACTAAAGGTTCCCTTCTGATTTCTTAGTACTTCCAGAAAATAGCCAGATTAGTACTGGTTCAGGATAGAACATTTTTCTCATGCATTGTCATAGAAGCATTACCTAAGCTTTGTGAATAAATCACTAGGAGGCTTTCATACTGCCCTTCTTCTGGATACAGATCACCAACTTGTCTCCCAGTCACATTACTACTATTGGGGTGTTTTAAAACAACTTGAACCAGCATTGCATTGTCTCTTATCACTGATGGCATCTCTGTGCAAAACAGCATTGCATTGTCTCTTATCACTGAAGGCATGTATGTAAAAACGAGCATTAAGGTCCGTACACACGCCGGACTTTAGGCAACGACGGGTCCGTCGTTGCCTCCCGCTGGGTGGGCGTGCCAGCGACAGTCCGGCGTGTGTACGCTCTGTCGTCAGACTGATACGGCTGTTCCTGAGCGATCCGCTGGGCGGATCGCTCAGGAACAGCCGTATCAGTCTGACGACAGAGCGTACACACGCCGGACTGTCGCTGGCACGCCCACCCAGCGGGAGGCAACGACGGACCCGTCGTTGCCTAAAGTCCGGCGTGTGTACGGACCTTAATATTGTCATTTATCACTGATGATGTCTCTGTGCCACAAGAGCTAAGGGCTCATACACATACTCAGTGTATGTCGCTCGTCGGGCATGTCCCTGAATCCCTTGGACAACATCGCTCAGCCCTGCTACACACACGTGTGTCAGCTGTGTAGCTGACAACGCGCTGTGTTGATATTATTATTATTATTTATTGTATTTATAAAGCGCCAACATATTACGCAGCGCTGCACAATAGATAAATGGGTTAACATACAGGTAGAACATACAGAAACTCACAACAAAACAAGATCATGCAAATGATTTGATAACAATACAGTGTCATAGGTCAAGATAGAGACTGTTTGAGTCTACAAGAAGGGTGGTTGTGAGTAAGATTGCATAATCAAGCTGGATACATTAGGGAGGAGGGCCCTGCCAGAGGCTTACAATCTAAAGGGTGGGGTGGAGACAATAGGTGCATCTTTTGAGAGGGGGTCTAACAGAACATATTATGATGCTGGTGTAGGGGGGTATGCGAGCGTGAAGAGGTGAGTCTTGAGATATGTGGGGGGCAGAGGGATGATGAGCACATGCGGGACGTCAAGTGGCGGGTGGGGGAGCGGCAAGAACAACAAGATCGGCGAGGGGATCAGTGTTGCTGGGGTTGGGTAGATTTGTCCGGCAGATCGTTTGCAGGTGGGGCGTTGGGGATCATCTGGTGCCGTATACACGCCTGATTGTTGACTTGAGTCAGGCGTGTGTATGAGGCGTAACAACCAAACTACAGTCCATGTAACCTCTGTATTCCACAACTATTATTACATTGCTCCCCAATGTCCATTTTTTATAGGGACAGTCCCTTTTTGAGAATCAAATCCCTCGTTCTTCCTTACTTGTCCCTTTATTGGGGCTGATAGAAACCTGGACCATATGTAAATATATATTTGGGGTTGTTTTTGTAGAAAAATGTGTTTAATTGGCTCCAATCTTCATTCCAAATCTTCAAATTGATATAATTCTTTTTTTTAAGTAATGTTTTGAAGGAAGACTATTTATGATGAAAACAACCAGTGTGGTTTGAATGATGAAACGACATTTTTTTTTACATTATTTGTGGTATATATGACTAGGGTGGTGCTGGGGGACATCAATAGTGTGTCTTAAATGTGTCCTTTTTATTATTTCAAAATGTTGCCAGGTATAGTGGGATGCGAAAGTTTGGGCAATCTTGTTAATTGTCATGATTTTCCGGTATAAATCGTTGGTTGTTACGATAAAAAATGTCAGTTAAATGTATCATATAGGAGACACACACAGTGATATTTGAGAAGTGAAATTAAGTTTATTGGATTTACAGAAAGTGCACAATAATTGTTTAAATAAAATTAGGCAGATGCATACATTTGGGCACTGTTATCATTTAATTCCAAAACCTTTCGAACTAATTATTTCAACTCAAATTGGCCTGGTAAGCTCAGTGACCCCTAACCTATATACACAGGTGAATCCAATTATGAGAAAGAGTATTTAAGGGGGTCAATTGTAAGTTTGTCTCCTCTTTTAATTTTCTCTGAAGAGTAGCAACATTGGGGGGGGGGGGGAGGTGTCTCAAAACAACTCTCAAATGACCTAAAGACAAAGATTTTTCACCATCATGGTTTAGGGGATGGATACAGCAAGCTGTCTCAGGGATTTCAGCTGTTTGTTTCCACAATTAGGAACATATTGAGGGAATAGAAGACCACAAGCTCAGTTTAAGTTAAGGCTCGAAGTGGCAAACCGAGAAAAGTCTCGGATAGACAGAAGGGATGAATTGTGAAAACAGTCAGAGTCAACCCACCGACCAGCACCAAAGACCTACAACATCATCTTGCGGCAGATGGAGTCACTGTGCATCGCTCAACCATTCGGCACACTATACACAAGGAGTTGCTGTATGTGAGAGTGATGCAGAGGAAGCCTTTTCTCCGTCCCACAGCACATACAGAGCCGCTTAAAGCATGCTAAAGCACATTTGGACAAGCCAGCTTCATTTTGGAAACTAAAATTGAGTTATTTGGGCATAACAAGGGGCGCTATGCATGGAGGAAAAACACAGCATTCCAAGAAAAACACCTGCTACCTACAGTAAAATACGGTGGTGGTTCCATCATGCTGTGGGGCTGTGTGGCCAGTGCAGGGACTGGGAATCTTGTCAAAGTTGAAGGACGCATGGATTCCACTCAGTATCAGCAGATTCTGGAGACCAATGTCCAGGAATCAATGACAAAGCTTAAGCTGCGCCAGGGCTGAATCTTTCAACAAGACAATGACCCTAAACACTGCTCAAAATCCACTAAGGCATTCATGCAGAGGAACAAGTACAACGTTCTGGAATGGCCATCTCAGTCCCCAGACCTGAATATAATTGAAAATCTGTGGTGTGAGTTAAAGAGAGCTGTCCATGCTCAGAAGACATACAACCTGAATGAACTAGAGATGTTTTGTAAAGAGGAATGGTCCAAAATACCTTCAACCAGAATCCAGACTCTCATTGGAACCTACAGGAAGCGTTTAGAGGCTGTAATTTCTGCAAAAGGAGGAGCTACTAAATATTGATTTCATTTATTTTTTGTGGTGCCCAAATATATGCACCTGCATAATTTTGTTTAACTAATTATTGCACACTTTTTGTAAATCCAATAAACTTCATTTCACTTCTCAAATATCACTGTGTGTGTCTCCTATATGATATATTTAACTGACATTTTTTATTGTAACAACCAACAATTTATACAGAAAAATCATGACGATTAACAAGGTTGCCCAAACTTTCGCATCCTACTGTATGTAACTGTTTATGGTTTATGATATACTCGACTTAACTTTGAAATGAGGTTTACAGTTTCCATGACCTTTTTGTATTACTACACTATTTTTATATAACGCAGGGCAGGTGACTGGCACAATTGCTATCCTATTGCATGGGTCAGCCATTTTTAAATTCACTGTACTTTGAGTTTCATAGAATTTGCTGTGTTTTAACACTCATTCACTAGAGAGAAAATACATTTACTCAAGAGCATTAAGTTAACACAGTAACCTTGTAACTCACCATATTGTTAGATCTTTTGTACACGTTGCACATGGAGTTGAGTATTTGATTCCCTACCAGTCCTTGGCATTCTTATTCAGCAACTGGTGTTAAGAGAATTTTCCTTTCTAAACTGATCCCTATTTGGCTTAAGACCTCTGACCTCAGTCTAGAGGTCATGGAGCTAATACTGCTGAGAAGCTCCACCTGTCGGTGTCCACAGCTGAGGAGGATCCCTGGAGGAAAGCCCAGGTGCTGTTTGTAATCCTAGCTTATAATCACTCTCAGTATGTTTTTCCCTGTAGAACTCAGCTACTAATAATTGAAGGTTTTACACACATTTATTCTAAGCCATAAGACATTTCAGAATGTTTAATCTCTCTGTAAGGTAGGAGTCGTGATTTATAATACAAACTTCTTGTCTAAAACAGAAACGTCAGAGCCTAAACTCTCATCTCACTCTAGACTGCCAACCACCTTAGAACAAACATAAAAGTAACTTTCCTGTACTTGAGCCCATCTTTGCAATGGTCTACATACCTAGGTAGTGTTGCCTACTGGTGCACGGTGTCACCTTGCTTTCCACAGCTACAGAATTGAATCTGCTCTCTCTGTTGTATTGAGCCTGCCATCTTGAGGTTGGAAATTCTAGAAATGACAAACTCTGAGGGGCTGATGCTCCTCAGTGATATCTAGAAGTTGGCGCTTTGAGTCCGCCAGGCAGTGGCGGCTCCAGGAAAATTTTTTAGGGGGTGCTATGCAGGTGCTGGACCAATTTCCGGGGGAGCTGACGACCTGCGGCGCGCGAAGCGCGCCGCGCCAAAAATGGGTGTGGCCACAACCTGCGGCGCGCGAAGCGCGCCGCGGCGAAAAAATGGGCGTGGTCATGACCGGATGAGGGCGGGGCTAACTGTAATTTAAAGTGAACCCAGGGTGAGAGTGATATGGTGGCTGCCATATTTATTTCCTTTTAAACAATACTAGTTGCCTGGCAGCCCTGCTGATCTATTTGGCTGTAGTAGTGAACTGAATTACACCAGAAACAAGCCATGCAGCTAATCTTGTCAGTTCTGACAATATTGTCAGAAACCCCTGACCTGCTGCATGCTTGTTCAGGGTCTATGGTTGAAAGAATAAGAGGCAGAGGACCAGCACGGCAGCCAGGCAACTGGTATTGCTTAAAGGGAGATAAATATGGCAGCCTCAATATTATTCTCACCTCGGGTTCCCTTTAAAAGTGCAACGCAAAGACAGAGGGCCCAAGTTTTGGTGACCCTTTTCCCAGAAAATTCACATAATTGTGCAGGTTTTCTCAAGAAAATACACGTAATGTGAGCAGATTTTAACAAAAAACACGTCCAATGACCCCAATATGCACAATCGTTATCAGATATGGCCCCAATATGCACAATCGTTATCAGATATGGCCCCAATATGCACAATCGTTATCAGATATGGCCCCAATATGCACAATCGTTATCAGATATAGCCCCAATATGCACAATCGGTAGCAGATATGACCCCAATATGCACAATCGTTAGCAGATATGACCCCAATATGCACAATCGTTATCAGATATGGCCCCAATATGCACAATCGTTATCAGATATGGCCCCAATATGCACAATCGGTAGCAGATATGGTCCCAATATGCACAATCGGTAGCAGATATGGTCCCAATATGCACAATCGGTAGCAGATATGGTCCCAATATGCACAATCGGTGGCAGATATGGTCCCAATATGCACAATCGGTGGCAGATATGGTCCCAATATGCACAATCGGTGGCAGATATGGTCCCAATATGCACAATCGGTGGCAGATATGGTCCCAATATGCACAATCGGTGGCAGATATGGTCCCAATATGCACAATCGGTGGCAGATATGGTCCCAATATGCACAATCGGTGGCAGATATGGTCCCAATATGCACAATCGGTTGCAGATATGGTCCCAATATGCACAATCGGTGGCAGATATGGTCCCAATATGCACAATCGGTGGCAGATATGGTCCCAATATGCACAATCGGTGGCAGATATGGTCCCAATATGCACAATCGGTAGCAGATATGGCCCCAATATGCACAATCGGTAGCAGATATGACCCCAATATGCACAATCGGTAGCAGATATGACCCCAATATGCACAATCGGTAGCAGATATGACCCCAATATGCACAATCGGTAGCAGATATGACCCCAATATGCACAATCGGTAGCAGATATGACCCCAATATGCACAATCGGTAGCAGATATGACCCCAATATGCACAATCGGTAGCAGATATGACCCCAATATGCACAATCGGTAGCAGAAATGACCCCAATATGCACAATCGGTAGCAGAAATGACCCCAATATGCACAATCGGTAGCAGAAATGACCCCAATATGCACAATCGGTAGCAGAAATGACCCCAATATGCACAATCGGTAGCAGAAATGACCCCAACATGCACAATCGGTAGCAGATATCGCCCCAATATGCACAATCCGTAGCAGATATGACCCCAATATGCACAATCCGTAGCAGATATGACCCCAATATGCACAATCCGTGGCAGATATGACCCCAATATGCACAATCCGTGGCAGATATGACCCCAATATGCACAATCCGTGGCAGATATGACCCCAATATGCACAATCCGTGGCAGATATGACCCCAATATGCACAATCCGTAGCAGATATGACCCCAATATGCACAATCCGCATCACCTGAAAAAGAAAAGAAAAACCCATTTACTCACCTACAGCCAGAAGACCTTCTTTCCCGACCTCCCGTCCCGAGTCCCGACCTCATTGTGGCGCGCAGCGCCCGCGCGCCCACGATCCTCTTCCTTCCCGACGTCACGACGAGACTTCCTGCCTGCATGCAGAGAGCAGGGCTACGGGAAAATGGCCGCCCGAAGTCTGCAGAACAGGGCTCCGGGCGGCCATCTTACCGTAGCCCTGCCTGCTGCTCCGTGCTGCCGGTGTGTGAACTGACTTGGCGTCTTTTAGACGCCTGAAGTCAGTTCACTCCAGGGGGTGCTTTGGGGGTGCTTGGACAATTCTAGGGGGTGCTCGAGCACCCCCAAGCACCCCCCTGGCGCCGCCACTGCCGCCAGGAGAAAAGCGCAATATAAATGTTCTGTGTTTGTTTGTTCCAGAAATTGAAGGGTTCAGCTATGTAATAGCCGAACCCTGGTGCCGATTGTTAAACTATACTTTCCTCTAATGGCAGAAAGTGTACAATGTGTGTTTAACTCCTATTGGACTAGACCACCTGTCAATGAGGAGGCAGAAGGCACTGTGTACTTCTGATTCCTACCTGAGAAGGATGCATGACAGCAGGAGAGTAAAGTAGATGAAGGTGTCAGATAGCAGATCACAAATTTCTGCCTATATTGCTTATGCATTTACATGCTAGAAAAATGGAACAGCACAAGACTCAAATATGCAATGAAATAAAAAGTTGCAAAACGCATATAATGTTAGGCTAAGTAATTAAGGGGCACCTGTGCTGAGAGGACTGATTCTCTTTAACAAATGCAGTATATCTGGCTGTCATATAGATTTTTGTGTTTTAGACTTAGTAGTAAAATCTGGAACATGCATGCAGCCAGCAGAGTCAGAAAACCTGTTCTGCATGCTTGTTCTGTGCTAGTGACTGACACAGTACAGAAGGTGGATGATCAGCGCCAATGCTCACGTGATACTCAAGGCAGATGATCAGCTCAACAGGGAGCCTTGGGCTGTTCCCACCTCTTAGTATATGTAATCCCTCCTTTCCATGCATGGAATCCCCTCTTGTCTAACCACTTCCCCATGGAACACCAAAGCCTCCCTATTCAACAACCACTATTCTGTTTCATCTGTACCACTCTCTTCTATCTGCAATCTCCATTTGCATCAATTCCTTTACCTGTGTATAGCAACCCATTTCTTTTATGTCCATCCTTCTACTTTTTATTTCTTGGATAGCTTGCCTCTTTCACTGTGCAGCTCCACCCTCCACCCTCTTGAGCACCTAGCCTCTTCCATGTACAGCTTCACCCTCCACCCTCATAGGCAGTTAGCTTTTTCCATATGTAACTTCCTTACTGTAACCCCTTGAGCACCTATCCTCTTCCATGTAAAGCACCCCTCCCCTATCCTCAACCCTCTTGGCCAGCTAGCCTCTTCCATGGACAGCTTCCTCTCGCCCCCTCCTGAGCATCTAGCCTTTTCCATGTGCAGCTTCCCTCCTCATTCCCCTCCACCCTCTTGGGCAGCTAGCCTCTTCCATGTGCAGCTTCCCTCCTCCTTCCCCTCAATCCTCTTGGCCAGCTAGCCTCTTCCATGGACAGCTTCCCCTCTCTACCCTCTTGAGCAGCTAGCCTTTTCCATGTGCAGTTTCCCTCTCCTTTCTAGAGATGAGCGTAATGACCTAATTACGATTTTGCGAAATTTCGCGTAATTAGTGTAATTACGATTATGGCCGTAAGTACATAATCGTAATGAAGAAGGATTTCGCGAAATTTCGCGTAAGCGTAATTTTCGCGTAATTTTCGCATTACAGTCGTATCATGCCGTAATTTCGCATTAAACGCTACCGTAATTTCGCATTAAACCGTAACGCTCCGTATAATATAAAAAAGCCGCCGACTTTAAGGGTTAATAGCAAAGCCCCCTTAAATGTTAAGAGCCTCAAATTTGGAGAATATATTAAGGAGATCAGGAGGAATAAGAGGAAAAATTTTTTTTTCAAAAAGACCTTATAGTTTTTGAGAAAATCGATGTTAAAGTTTCAAAGGAAAAATGTAAACATTTAAAAACCCGCCGACTTTAACGGTTAATAGCAAAGCCTGCTTAAAGTTTAGGAACACCAAATTCCCAGGGTATATTAAGGGGATCAGTGGGAATAAGAGGAAAAAATTTTTTTTCAAAAAGACCTTATAGTTTTTGAGAAAATCGATTTTTAAGTTTCAAGGGCGAAAATGTCTTTTAAATGTGGAAAATGTCAGTTTTTTTTGCACAGGTAACAATAGTGTATTATTTTCATAGATTCCCCCAAGTGGGAAGAGTTTTACTTACTTCGTTCTGAGTGTGGGAAATATAAAAAAAAAACGACGTGGGGTCCCCCCTCCCAGACCTCTTTAACCCCTTGTCCCCCATGCAGGCTGGGATAGCCAGAATGCGGAGCACCGGCCGCGTGGGGCTCCGCACCCTGACTATACCAGCCCGCATGGTCCATGGATTGGGGGGTCTCGGAAGGGGAGGGGCAGCCAAGCTTTCCCCTCCCCCTCCGAGCCCTTGTCCAATCCAAGGACAAGGGGCTCTTCTCCACCTCCGATGGGCGGTGGAGGTGGAGGCCGCGATTTCCTGGGGGGGAGGTTCATGGTGGAATCTGGGAGTCCCCTTTAAAAAGGGGTCCCCCAGATGCCCACCCCCCTTCCCAGGAGAAATGAGTATAGAGGTACTTGTACCCCATACCCATTTCCTTTAAGAGTTAAAGTAAATAAACACACAGACACTTAGAAAAAGTATTTTAATTGAACAAAAAACATAACCACGAAAAAAGTCCTTTAATATTCTTAATTAACCATTAATACTTACCTGTCCCTTTAAATAAATGATCCCTCGCAATATCCTCGGAAATGTTCTATCAGTTACAATGTAACAAAGTTATTACAATGTATCAACTTTGTTACATTGTAACTACGCCGCACCCGACGTCACTCACCGCCGCCGCCGCCACCGCGTCTGCGCTGCAGGACCCGACAGAGCTCTGAGCTATAGCTCAGAGCTCTCTAAGCATCTTTGTATTTGGGCTCCAAGGAGCCCCATTGGTCCTTAGCAGACCAATGGGGTTCCTTCTGATTTGAAGGAACCCCATTGGTCTGCTAAGGACCAATGGGGCTCCTTGGAGCCCAAATACAAAGATGCTTTAGAGAGCTCTGAGCTATAGCTCAGAGCTCTGTCGGGTCCGTGCAGGACGCTAAGTCCCCGCCGGCTCCGCTGCCCTCCCCGCCTCTCCCACATGTCACCCACATGTCACCCACATGTGGGTGACATGTGGGTGACAGATGTGGGCGGGGTGGACAGCGGGAGCTGCGGGGACTTAGCGTCCTGCACGGACGCGTATGCGGCGGCTGAGCGGCGAGTGGCGTCGGGTGCGGCGTAGTTACAATGTAACAAAGTTGATACATTGTAATAACTTTGTTACATTGTAACTGATAGAACATTTCCGAGGATATTGCGAGGGATCATTTATTTAAAGGGACAGGGAAGTATTAATGGTTAATTAAGAATATTAAAGGACTTTTTTCGTGGTTATGTTTTTTGTTCAATTAAAATACTTTTTCTAAGTGTCTGTGTGTTTATTTACTTTAACTCTTAAAGGAAATGGGTATGGGGTACAAGTACCTCTATACTCATTTCTCCTGGGAGGGGGGGTGGGCATCTGGGGGACCCCTTTTTAAAGGGGACTCCCAGATTCCACCATGAACCTCCCGCCCAGGAAATCGCGGCCTCCACCTCCACCGCCCATCGGAGGTGGAGAAGAGCCCCTTGTCCTTGGATTGGACAAGGGCTCGGAGGGGGAGGGGAAAGCTTGGCTGCCCCTCCCCTTCCGAGACCCCCCAATCCATGGACCATGCGGGCTGGTATAGTCAGGGTGCGGAGCCCCACGCGGCCGGTGCTCCGCATTCTGGCTATCCCAGCCTGCATGGGGGACAAGGGGTTAAAGAGGTCTGGGAGGGGGGACCCCACGTCGTTTTTTTTTATATTTCCCACACTCAGAACGAAGTAAGTAAAACTCTTCCCACTTGGGGGAATCTATGAAAATAATACACTATTGTTACCTGTGCAAAAAAAACTGACATTTTCCACATTTAAAAGACATTTTCGCCCTTGAAACTTAAAAATCGATTTTCTCAAAAACTATAAGGTCTTTTTGAAAAAAAATTTTTTCCTCTTATTCCCACTGATCCCCTTAATATACCCTGGGAATTTGGTGTTCCTAAACTTTAAGCAGGCTTTGCTATTAACCGTTAAAGTCGGCGGGTTTTTAAATGTTTACATTTTTCCTTTGAAACTTTAACATCGATTTTCTCAAAAACTATAAGGTCTTTTTGAAAAAAATTTTTTTCCTCTTATTCCTCCTGATCTCCTTAATATATTCTCCAAATTTGAGGCTCTTAGCATTTAAGGGGGCTTTGCTATTAACCCTTAAAGTCGGCGGCTTTTTTATATTATACGGAGCGTTACGGTTTAACACGAAATTAAGGTAGCGTTTAATGCGAAATTACGGCATGAACGAAACGCGAAATTTCGCGTTGAAAATTACGCTTACGGTATTTTCAATTACGATTTTAATGGCAATTTCGCTACGCTAATTTCGCATCGTAATCGCAAATTTCGCATGCGTAATTATAGTAATGCGAAATTACGAAAATTTCAGCTCAACTCTACTCCTTTCCCCCCTCCACCCTCTTGGGCAGCTAGCCTCTTCCATGGACAGCTTCCTTCTCCTTCCCTCCTCTGCCTTCTTAGGCAGTTAGCCTCTTCCATGGACAGCTTCCCCTCTCCACCCTCTTGACCAGCTAGTCTCTTCTATGGAGAGCTCCTGCTTTTAGCCGCCTGGTCACTTTAATACCTGCCATGAGGATTGTGTGATATGCTTCTGCTTGGCCAGACGTATATTTTTTGCTTAGTTCCTTGCTTCTGCCATGTAGTGCCAACAGGACCTATAGAAAGTGCTTATACAGTGGGCTGAAACGAGTGTGTCGTTGCCAATTGATACTTTGTTGAATGCATTAAGCCTTTACTAACATTGATTGTTGAAATTCCTGTTTTGGACAATTATTTATGCAAATGAGGAGCATCCTGCGGAGACCTCCCTTTTTAAGAATTTTTGTATCCGTGTCAATAAAGATTTTTGATATTTTCGTACTACAAGACTTTGCAAGACTTTGTGCTTCATGCTTTTCCTATAGTCCTTTCTATGAATAGAGAAAGTTGTTTTAAAGTGAAGTGGATCACATCAAAAAGGACTTAAGGGTTTTTTAGTCTTCTTCCCTTATTTACAAAAAAGACACACTCCCAAACTATAATACTATCCTCAACCCTCTTGGCCAGCTAGCCTCTTCCATGGACAGCTTCCCCTCTCCACCCTCTTGAGCAGCTAGCCTTTTCCATGTGCAATTTTCCCCCTCCTTTCCCCCTCCACCCTCTTGGGCAGCTAGCCTCTTCAATGGACAGCTTCCTTCTCCTTCCCTCCTCTGCGTTCTTGGGCAGTTAGCCTCTTCTATGGACAGCTTCCCCTCTCCACCCTCTTGACCAGCTAGCCTTTTACATGGACAGCTTCCCCGCTCCACCCTCTTGACCAGCTAGCCTCTTTTTTCATGGACAGCTTCTCCTCTCCACCCTCTTGAGCAGCTAGCCTCTTCCATGTGTAGCTTAACTCCTCCTTCCCCTCCACCATCTTGGGCAGCTAGCCTCTTCTATGTGCAGCTTCCTTCTCCTTCCACCCTCTGCCTTCTTGGGCAATTAGCCTCTTCCATGGGCAAATTTACAGAGGCAGGGCTTTTTTGGTGCATGCCATATGCTGCGTAGTACCTGAGTGCTCCTGCCGCTAATTTACAGTACATACTGGTACAGCCTGTTTGAGTTAAAGGGCAACTGAAGTGAGAAGACTATGGAGGCTGCCATGTTTATTTCCTTTTAAACAATACAAGTTGCCCCTGGCAGCCTTGCTGGTCTGTTTGGCTTCAGAAGTGTCTGAATAACACCAGAAACAAGCATGCAGCTAATCTGTCAGATATGACAATAATGTCAGAAACACCTGTTCTGCTGCATGCTTGTTCAGGGTCTATGGCTGAAAGTTTTAGAGGCAGAGGGTCAGCAGGGCTGCCAGAAAACTGGTATTGCTTAAAAGGAAATAAGCATGGCAGCCTCCATATACCTCTATCTTCAGGTGCCCTTTAAGAGGTTAAGGTGGCCATTAAGGATACAAGCTTGCCTTGCGGTCGATCAATCATTTACGATTGGTCATGCTATTAACAGCCCAATTCCCACTAACCAATCTGATCAAATCGATGAGATCGAATCAAAAAAATGGATCGATTCCAAAAATCTGATCGGTTGAAGGTGTCAGATAGCAGATCACAAAATTCTTGTTTAGCAGGAATATATATATACAGTGGGTTGCAAAAGTATTCGGCCTCCTTGAAGTTTTCCACATTTTGTCACATTATTGCCACAAACATGTATCAATTTTATTGAAATTCCACGTGAAAGACCAATACAAAGTGGTGTACATGTGAGAAGTGGATCGAAAATCATACATGATTCCAAGCATTTTTTACAAATCAATAACTGCAAAGTGATGTGTGAGTAATTATTCGGCCCCCTGAGTCAATACTTTGTAGAACCACCTTTTGCTGCAATTACAGCTGCCAGTCTTTTAGGGTATGTCTCTACCAGCTTTGCACATCTAGAGACTGAAATCCTTGCCCATTCTTCTTTGCAAAACAGCTCCAGCTCAGTCAGATTAGATGGACAGCATTTGTGAACAGCAGTTTTCAGATCTTGCCACAGATTCTCGATTGGATTTAGATCTGGACTTTGACTGGGCCATTCTAAGGCCCCGTTCACACTTGCGTTTTGGCAAGTAAACGGACCGGATCCTGATCGGATCCTGATCGGATCCTGACCTGATCCTGATCAGAACCGTACGGTTCCGATCCGGATCCGGTCCGTTTGTATCAGGCATGCATCAGGCTGCCATCTGGATCCGTGGGCAAAAAATAGTTAAATATAAATAAAAAATGTTCGGGTCAGCAGAAGGTGCACCTGGTGCACATGTACAATCAGGTTCCTCCGCTGTAGGCATCACCTCCACCTCCGATATTCTGCCAAACAGCTCCAGCACGTCTGTCACTGCTGCTCCACTCCAGACATGCTTGGCCCATGTGTCCCCATCCGAAATAGCCGCTTGGATACGCATAGGAAGTGGGGTAGAACGTCAGGTTTTTGTAGGCAGTGTGTTCTGTGCCTTCCGTTTCCCATTGGTTTCTGTGTTCCTGATGGTGCTGTCAGGCTCAGGTCAGGCTCCGGTCAGGATGCGTGGGCCGGAGATCCGGACACAAAAAATAGCGCATGTTGGAAAACAGTCCGGAGTCCGGATCCGGTCCGGCTCCGTACTGTACGGAACGTACATATGTGAACGTCCGCATAGCCTTTGCGTTGCTATGCGGAACGTACGTTCCGTTTGTACAGTATGCGGTCCGGATCAGATCCGGAAAATCCGGATAGCGAAAGCTAATGTGAACCGGGCCTAACACATAGATATGTTTTGTTTTAAACCATTCCATTGTTGCCCTGGCTTTATGTTTAGGGTCATTGTCCTGCTGGAAGGTGAACATCCGCCCCAGTCTCAAGTCTTTTGCAGTCTCCAAGAGGTTTTCTTCCAAGTTTGCCCTGTATTTGGCTCCATCCATCTTCCCATCAACTCTGACCAGCTTCCCTGTCCCTGCTGAAGAGATGCACCCCCCGAGCATGATGCTGCCACCACCATATTTGACAGTGGGGATGGTGTGTTCAGAGTGATGTGCAGTGTTAGTTTTCTGCCACACATAGCATTTTGCATTTTGGCCAAAAAGTTCCATTTTGGTCTCATCTGACCAGAGCACCTTCTTCCACATGGTTGTTGTGTCCCCCACATGGCTTGTGGCAAACTGCAAACGGGACTTCTTATGCTTTCTGTTAACAATGGCTTTCTTCTTGCCACTCTTCCATAAAGGCCAACTTTGTACAGTGCATGACTAATAGTTGTCCTATGGACAGAGTCTCCCACCTGAGCTGTAGATCTCTGCAGCTCATCCAGAGTTACCATGGGCCTCTTGACTGCATTTCTGATCAGCGCTCTCCTTGTTCGGCCTGTGAGTTTAGGTGGATGGCCTTGTCTTGGTAGGTATACAGTTGTGCTATACTCCTTCCATTTCTGAATGATTGCTTGAACAGTGCGTCCCTGACCTGTCTTGTGTGTTCTTTGGACTTCACGGTGTTGTTGCTCCCAATATTCTCTTAGACAACCTCTGAGGCCCTCACAGAGCAGCTGTATTTGTACTGACATTAGATTACACACAGGTGCACCCTATTTAGTCATTAGCACTCATCAGGCAATGTCTATAGGCAACTGACTGCACTCAGATCAAAGGGGTCCGAATAATTATGCACACACCACTTTGCAGTTATTTATTTGTAAAAAATGTTTGGAATCATGTATGATATTTGTTCCACTTCTCACATGTACACCACTTTGTGTTGGTCTTTCATGTGGAACTCCTATAAAATTGATTCATGTTTGTGGCAGTAATTTGTTATGAACATAAATGAATAAATGATGAGGACTGACTTCCAGTAAAGATTTTCTGCAATGGCAAATGAGCAGGCCAGTTATTTGGAACAAGGGTAGGGCTTTTTTCAGCATTGTAGAAATATTGTGACAGTTTAGTGAGAGCGTTTCTCCAGGATGTGTGTCAGCCGCTAAGACACAGTGAGAACAGAAATATGAAAACAGTCTGAACAAAACAAAGAATTGCACATGAAAGCAAATATTTAGAAACACAAAAACTCATAAGTGGACTTAGAAATTATCTTTCACCACCTTGCAGATTTGTATATACAGGCATTCGTCTAAACACAGCACGGCTCTGTAGAATATTGTAATAAAGAAAGCTACAGTGAGGCCAAAATGGGCTTGTATCTAATCTGCCACTTCACCCAGGCATGCCACCTGAATATACCATGCAATGGATTGAAGGAATGATCTCTAATACAAATAGCCATGGCAAATTTGCAGGGAATTTTAGACCAGGTTCACAGTGCGACCTTGCGTTGTGATGCGACGTTAATGTAACGCAACAAAAAAGTTGTACAGGAACATTAATGCCACGTTAACATCGTATACAGTGAAGCATCTGTCAGTGAAGCATACAGGCAATGAAAAGTATGCTTCCCTGTATCTGTTAATGTGTGTGTTCAGAGGTAACAGACTGCAGCAGTGCATTACTATAACAAAACATTTAGAACGCAACTCTAATGTTGCACTGTCAACTACGTATAACATTGCAGTGCGGTATAGAGCGTTATATTACTTTATAACCCGAGACTGTAAAGTCCCACTGCGAACCTAGCCTTAGTTCCACAGTAGTCAGGTACCTTTACAGATAATGGCTCAGGTTTAAGTTCAAATGGAAATTCCATTTTTGTAAACACACACACACACGCGCGCGCGCGCACACACACACACGCACACATGCACACACGCACAGTCGCACACACACACACGCACACACGCGCACACGCACACACGCACACACACACACGCACAGTCGCACACACACACACGCGACAACAACAACAACAAATGTATTGATGCATATATATTTATATATTTTTTGTGCTTGATGATTTATTTATATTTTTCGCTTCAATTTGCAGCCAGCTACAAGTTTTTTGTACAGAGTAAATTATTATTATTTTTTATTCATATGACGCAATCGTCTTTCATAGTGCTATACAAAGTACAAACAAATAGTGGGGAGCATAGATACAGGAGAATTTAAAAAGTCTGCACAATCAGGACAAATAAATACATAAATAGTTGATGTGTGGTTTGAGACATGACCAATACACTACATGTTCATATGGTAAATTACAGCAGAATAAGAAACCCTAGGAGGAAGTCCCTGCCAAACTTACAATCTAGATTACACTATTTTGTAGTCATGACAACAGCACTCTGTCAGAAACTCACGCTCCCATATTTCCGCATGAGTAATACACCCATTCAGCATTTTCTGTTGGAAATCGTAGAATAACTGCATATGTGCATGCACAAAAACACAGAGGCTACCAGCTTGACAATCATCTAAACACTGGTGTTTTTCTAACTGTAAAATTGATTATCATATTTGTTTACTATTCTCCTCTGTAAAAACTATGCAACAACATTTAGCAGTAATTTGGAACAGACCACCTGTTGTATCTACTTGTTTCTGTTGAATGATGTAGAAATATTTGTGGGCAGGGAAATTGAGTAACTGCCATGAAATTATTATTATTTAAAGAGACACTGAAGCGAAACAAATATATGATATAATAATTTGGTTGTGTATTGCGGATAATTACTAGAACATTAGAAGCTAAGAAAATATTCTCATATTTTTATTTTCAGTTATATAGTGTTTTTGATAACATTGCATCATTCTCTAATATTTACAGTTTTACACCCTGCTCAGCAGGGTGATTTTACAGAGCAGCAGTGAACTTTTGAACCCCTTCTCTGCAGTGAAAAATAAATTACAACGACTGACAGTTGAGATAACAAGCTTCAGAAGACAGAGTTCTCTGCAACTTTGAAAGTGGTGGAGCTCAATGGCGTTTTTGCATAAATAACAACTGAAGTTTATTAACTCTTTCTGTACTGGAAACAATATTAGACTCATATATCTGCTGCTAATGTTTTATATCTCAGCTGTGCTACACATACAAATCAGTATCACATAATTTTTTTTTTCCGGCTTCAGTGTTTCTTTAATAGGAAGTGACAGTGAGAGCCTGCATAGTTTCTTAATGACAGGTGTACTTATATATGGACCACGCTTATAATAATGTCTGTTTAGTACTTGTTTATTATTTAGTAGCACACTCCTGTCTGACATTGCAGAAAGCCCCCCATGTAAACTCAAAACACACTGCTTTTATACCACACGACTATGGCTTAACCGTTTAAGGAAAAGTATTTGTACTCCCAGAATATGCCCCCCGGAAAATAAAACCCTTTTCCACAGCAAAGAGGGTAATTTGTCCTGATGTGGTGTTTTCTGCAGCGAGAAAGAAGACAAGCACTCACTGACTGCTCCATAAATTGTGTTTCTGGCAACGGCCCAAACCCTGTATAGACACACACAAAATGATGTTTACCCCCAGGCAGGTTTTTGACAAAGAATATAAAAGCAATCATTGAGATAAATTACTGTACTGCTAAAATATTACTGTTTCCTGCCAAATCTTGTAAATGAAGGGAGAAGTATTTTGGGATTCATGCTGGTAAACCTACTGTTAACACAGGAAAGCAAAATAATCATTTAGTCAGCAAGTACAGCATCAATATCCCAGCATAGGTTTCAAAGGCTAAAGTGCACTCAGAAACACAGCTGGGAACCGCCGAGCAAACTCTATGGTATAGCTGAATATTAAGGATGAAACCTAAAGGTGCTCATTAAAGGACAACTAAAGTGAGAGCGATATGGAGGCTGCCATGTTTATTTCCTTTTAAAAATACCAGTTGCCTGGCAGCCCTGCTATTTGGCTGCAGAAGTGTCTGAAACACACCAGAATTGTTTCCAAATTCACAAAAGATTTTCCGCATGAGGCATAAGTTCAGTAATTTGACTGAACAAACATGCCTTAATTCACTAAGCCCTGTTTGGTAAATCTCACCAGCTGTGGAGCAGGCCAGCGGTGAGGCAGGGAGCTGTGTGTATGAGTCAATAATAAAGCAGTGTACAGGGCGCTCAACAAGTGAATTGGATGAGGTCTACATAACATATATCACAACATATATCATAATACAGCATTTCATGCAATGTCCTCCCAAATTTACATAAACAATGATTATCAAAGTCCTCATAAGCTTCCCTCAGTGCTGATGACACTTGGGGTGTACTATCTTCCCCGTGCAGTTCCTTCAGCAATAGTACAAGTTTACACTCACCAGATTATGTGGCTGTCCAGTATAGGATTAGGATATAGGAGCGAAGCAGACGCTAGATGAGCCCGGGACAACTTTCTCAATTTGGGAGGACATTGCATGAAGTGCTGTATTATGATATATGTTGTGATATATGTTATGTAGACCTCATCTAATTCACTTGTTGAGCGCCCAGTACACTGCTATATTATTATTGATTTTAAGTGGTACACACACTTCTTACACAGGTGCGATCCAAAATATATGCAGCAGAATATATACAAAAGTATTTTTGTGGTGAATCGTTTATTGCTAATAGGAGTGGGGAGCGCACAGTGTGGAATTAACCCTTTTTTATGTGTATGAGTCGGGGGTTTTCTGTCCAGTGCATCGCCAACATCCCTTTAGATGGGCTGCAGCCATATCAACCCCCACCCCAACCCCCAAACTCTTCTGTAAACGAGTACACAGATTTCCACATCTAAAGGGATGCAGAAAAGCCTCATTAAAAAGGCACCTTCCTCTGCTTTGATACAGTGAAACAGTGGCGTAGCATTCACTATAGCCACCATAGCGTTGCTACGGGGCCCCTACGCCACAGGGGGCCCATGCGAGTCTGGGGACTTTTTTTTTTTTATTTTTTTACATTTTCTTTTTATTATCATGCCATCCGCCCATCCGCCCCCCCCCCCCCCCCGGGCCCCCCCGACTAATATTACAATAGTACCATGCTCCCCCGGCCCCCCCTCCTCTGATAAGGTGGCTGGTGAGGAGGGGGACTATGTGGCGGCGCATTGATCCTCCCTGGCGGCCGGACCGACACTTACTTTATAGTTCCGGCCAGCCAGGGAGGTAGAAGGTAGTGATGGGAATTCCGGCTCTTCTCAGAGAATCGGCTCTTCTGAATCGGCTCCCAGTAAAGAGCCGGCTCTCAATCGGCTCTTCATTAAATATCACTGGACACCACTCAGAATCGGAGTAAAAGCCCCGCCCCCGTCTCCATGACAACTCCAGACTGCTTCGCTGACTGGGGCAATCCCTCCTGCTACTGCTCTGCTCTGCCCCATACACTCCTACAAGCTGCAAGAGGAGGACTACATCTCCCAGCATGCCTCAGCGCCCTTTATTACACAGCAAATCAGAGCTATGTGGGGCGGCTGAGGCATCGGCTCTTTTAAAACTGAGAGCCGGCTCTTGTCGTTCACAGCAAAGAGACAGGCTCTTAGAGCCGGCTCGTTCGCGAACGACCCATCACTAGTAGAAGGAAGGAGGAGGACTCGAGCTGCGAGCCTGCGACCAGGAGAGCTGCGAGCCTGCGACGAGGCTGCGAGGAGCGGAGCACCGACCCGACCCCACGCGCAAGGTGTGACTGAGCAGAGCTGCCTGCAGAAGTGGACGGAGGTGGGTGGAAATGGGAGCTGCCCGGCCTGGGGGACTTGCTGGCTTCATCTACTGGGCACATATAACCCTGACTACATATACTGGGGACATATACCCCTCGCTACATATACTGGGGACATATACCCCTGGCTACATATACTGGGGACATATACCCCTCGCTACATATACTGGGGACATATACTCCTCGCTACATATACTGGGGACATATACCCCTGGCTACATATACTGGGGACATATACCCCTGCCTATATATACTGGGGACATATACCCCTCGCTACATATACTGGGGACATATACCCCTGGCTACATATACTGGGGACATATACCCCTGGCTACATATACTGGGGACATATACCCCTCGCTACATATACTGGGGACATATACCCCTCGCTACATATACTGGGGACATATACCCCTGGCTACATATACTGGGGACATATACCCCTGCCTACATATACTGGGGACATATACCCCTGCCTACATATACTGGGGACATATACCCCTCGCTACATATACTGGGGACATATACCCCTCGCTACATATACTGGGGACATATACCCCTCGCTACATATACTGGGGACATATACCCCTCGCTACATATACTGGGGACATATACCCCTCGCTACATATACTGGGGACATATACCCCTCGCTACATATACTGGGGACATATACCCCTCGCTACATATACTGGGGACATATACCCCTCGCTACATATACTGGGGACATATACCCCTCGCTACATATACTGGGGACATATACCCCTGGCTACATATACTGGGGACATATACCCCTGGCTACATATACTGGGGATATATACCCCTGGCTACATATACTGGGGACATATACCCCTGGCTACATATACTGGGGACATATACCCCTGTCTACATATACTGGGGACATATACCCCTGGCTACATATACTGGGGACATATACCCCTGGCTACATATACTGGGGACATATACCCCTGGCTACATATACTGGGGACATATACCCCTGGCTACATATACTGGGGACATATACCCCTGGCTACATATACTGGGGACATATACCCCTGGCTACATATACTGGGGACATATACCCCTGGCTACATATACTGGGCACATATACCCCTGGCTACATATACTGGGCACATATACCCCTGACTACATATACTGGGCACATATACCCCTGACTACATATACTGGGCACATATACCCCTGACTACATATACTGGGCACATATACCCCTGACTACATATACTGGGCACATATACCCCTGACTACATATACTGGGCACATATAACCCTGCCTACATATACTAGGCACATATATACTGGGGACACTGGCTGTTTGTCATTATGTGCATTTACTTGTGAAAAGCTGTCTCTTATTATGTGCATTTACTTGTGAAAAGCTGTCTCTTATTATGTGCATTTACTGGTGAATAGCTGTCTCTTATTATGTGCATTTACTGGTGAAAAGCTGTCTCTTATTATGTGCATTTACTGGTGAAAAGCTGTCTCTTATTATGTGCATTTACTGGTGAAAAGCTGTGTCTTATTATGTGCATTTACTGGTGAAAAGCTGTGTCTTATTATGTGCATTTACTGGTGAAAAGCTGTCTCTTATTATGTGCATTTACTAGTGAAAAGCTGTCTCTTATTATGTGCATTTACTGGTGAAAAGCTGTCTCTTATTATGTGCATTTAGTGGGGAAACGCTGTCTGTCATAATGTGCATTTACGTCATTTTTTTTAAATGTAACTACACTAGGTAGTATAACTACATGTTGCCCCTACCCATTTCTGACTGCCCCCTCATATGTGCCAGTCTAGAACCGGCCCTGTACCCCTGCCTACATATACTGGACACATATACCCCTGGCTACCTGCTCTGGGGACATCTCTACCCCTGGCTACCTGTTCTGGGGACATCTCTCCCCCTGGCCACCTATTCTGGGGACATCTATAGACCTGGCTACTTATACTGTACTTAGAGAGGTGTGGGAATGTTGGGGTGGAGGGTCCTGGAGGAATGTTTGTGTGGGAGGTCCGAGGTCCATGGGGTTGGAAGGTCGGGGGGGGGGGGGGGGCATAAAAATATTTTGCTATGGGGCCCAGTCATTTCTAGCTACGCCCCTGCAGTGAAAGACCCACCTTCCCCCATATCTGATCAAATCAGCTTGAGCAGCAGGACTGTGTGGCTCTCCTTATTGGCTGCCTGGCTCTCCCTTAAAGTGGATCCGAGATGAACTTTTACTCATTGCATAATTGTGTTCCTTTCCTATTGTTTATAGGGCATTCCTCAAGCCAAATACTTTTTTGTTTTTGTTTTAATACTCTAATTCCCTTTAAACTAAGTAAGCCACACCCACAGGTTTTCAGAGAGCCAAGGCACTTTCAGACAGTAGCAAGGGCTCATGGGAGCTCAGTCTGGGCAGGAGGAGGGGGAGGCATTACTAGCCAGAGATTTCAGAGGCAGAGGGGAGGAGGGAGGAGGAGGGGGGATTAGGTTTTTTTTTGCTCAAGATGCAGATAAGCCTGCCTTTGTGTAATGTTTACAAACAACATGGCTGCTGTCATTGTACCACAGGAAGAAATAATCATATTCTAGTAAAGCTGTTTGCAGCTAGATTTGCTGTGTAAACTATCTAAACTTTAGATAAGATATATAAACAAGTTACTTGTTATAGTTAGTTTTTCCTCTCGGATCCGCTTTAAGGCTGTCTGTCAAAGTTACCTCATGGAGACATTACTTGAGGCAATTACCGCACAAGTCAGTAATTTACTTCACTAGTCGGTAATTCTAATTGTATGTGCATTAACAGGTTTAGTGAATTGGAATTTGGGAAGGTGATTAGTAAAATTAACTGTTATCAGCATTACAGAATGTTGTAATACTTAGGGAATGCTGCCCCTACAGTAAAACTGAGAGATCTGACAGGTTTTGGAGCAGTCCATCTTCTCCTGGGGGACTCTCAATATTTTCTTTATTTTAAAAAAAAAATAACTCCCTGAAAGGATCTACACAAACGCCTTTCTGCCTACTCACTTGCACACGATTCTGGCAGTTGGACTGAGCAACGCTATTCAGTAAGTGCTTTCAAAATAAAACCCTGAGAATTCTCCAAGAGTAGATGTACTAGCCTATTTGTTCACCATCGGCCATTTGGTCATCTGGCCATCTGCTTGTTCACCACTAGCCATATATTTGTTATCTGGGTATTTACTGTTTACCACTAATCATTTGGCCATCTGTTTTATTCACCACTGCCCATCTGGCCACAGGGTGTTCAATGCTGGTCATCTACCTATATTCTATTCACCCCTGGTCATTTGGCCACTTTCTGTTCACCACTGGTCTTGTGGTAAGTGAAGATGTAAATCTAAAGCACAGTTTTATCCCCTTCCAGACTACTTTTTTTTTAAAGATTCTTCCTTCCAGACTACTTTGCGCTTACTAGTCCTAACTAGTGTTGGGCGAACAGTGTTCGCCACTGTTCGGGTTCTGCAGAACATCACCCTGTTCGGGTGATGTTCGAGTTCGGCCGAACACCTGACGGTGCTCGGCCAAACTGTTCGGCCACATGGCCGAACTAAGAGCGCATGGCCGAACGTTCCCCGAACGTTCGGCTAGCGCTGTGATTGGCCGAACGGGTCACGTGGTTCGGACCCGAACGCGCTCTGATTGGCCGAACTGTCACGTGGTTCGGGTAAATAAATACCCGAACCACGTCATATCTCCGCCATTTGTCTGTGGGTTTAGCTTTGGGTAGGCAGGCAGGGTAGTTCGCGCTCCAGCCACGCTAGCCAGGGTCCCCCCTGTCATTGTGTCGCTGCTGGGAACAGTAGTACACCGCTCGCTCAGCCACACTATATAGCATTCTGTTTACTGCCACTCTGTGTACCTCGCTCAGCCACATTATATAGCATTCTGTTCACTGTTCTGTGTCTGCTGGGAATAGTGGTACACCGCTCGCTCAGCCACACTATATAGCATTCTGTTTACTGTTCTGTGTCTGCTGGGAATAGTGGTACACCGCTCGCTCAGCCACACTATATAGCATTCTGTTTACTGTTCTGTGTCTGCTGGGAATAGTAGTACACCGCTCGCTCAGCCACACTATATAGCATTCTGTTTACTGTTCTGTGTCTGCTGGGAATAGTGGTACACCGCTCGCTCAGCCACACTATATAGCATTCTGTTCACTGTTCTGTGTCTGCTGGGAATAGTGGTACACCGCTCGCTCAGCCACACTATATAGCATTCTGTTTACTGTTCTGTGTCTGCTGGGAATAGTGGTACACCGCTCACTCAGCCACACTATATAGCATTCTGTTTACTGTTCTGTGTCTGCTGGGAATAGTAGTACACCGCTCGCTCAGCCACACTATATAGCATTCTGTTTACTGCCACTCTGTGTACCTCGCTCAGCCACATTATATAGCATTCTGTTCACTGTTCTGTGTCTGCTGGGAATAGTGGTACACCGCTCGCTCAGCCACACTATATAGCATTCTGTTTACTGTTCTGTGTCTGCTGGGAATAGTGGTACACCACTCGCTCAGCCACACTATATAGCATTCTGTTTACTGCCACTCTGTGTACCTCGCTCAGCCACATTATATAGCATTCTGTTCACTGTTCTGTGTCTGCTGGGAATAGTGGTACACCGCTCGCTCAGCCACACTATATAGCATTCTGTTTACTGTTCTGTGTCTGCTGGGAATAGTGGTACACCGCTCGCTCAGCCACACTATATAGCATTCTGTTTACTGTTCTGTGTCTGCTGGGAATAGTGGTACACCGCTCGCTCAGCCACACTATATAGCATTCTGTTTACTGTTCTGTGTCTGCTGGGAATAGTGGTACACCGCTCGCTCAGCCACACTATATAGCATTCTGTTTACTGTTCTGTGTCTGCTGGGAATAGTAGTACACCGCTCGCTCAGCCACACTATATAGCATTCTGTTTACTGCCACTCTGTGTACCTCGCTCAGCCACATTATATAGCATTCTGTTCACTGTTCTGTGTCTGCTGGGAATAGTGGTACACCGCTCGCTCAGCCACACTATATAGCATTCTGTTTACTGTTCTGTGTCTGCTGGGAATAGTGGTACACCGCTCGCTCAGCCACACTATATAGCATTCTGTTTACTGTTCTGTGTCTGCTGGGAATAGTGGTACACCGCTCGCTCAGCCACACTATATAGCATTCTGTTTACTGTTCTGTGTCTGCTGGGAATAGTGGTACACCGCTCGCTCAGCCACACTATATAGCATTCTGTTTACTGTTCTGTGTCTGCTGGGAATAGTAGTACACCGCTCGCTCAGCCACACTATATAGCATTCTGTTTACTGCCACTCTGTGTACCTCGCTCAGCCACATTATATAGCATTCTGTTCACTGTTCTGTGTCTGCTGGGAATAGTGGTACACCGCTCGCTCAGCCACACTATATAGCATTCTGTTTACTGTTCTGTGTCTGCTGGGAATAGTGGTACACCACTCGCTCAGCCACACTATATAGCATTCTGTTTACTGCCACTCTGTGTACCTCGCTCAGCCACATTATATAGCATTCTGTTCACTGTTCTGTGTCTGCTGGGAATAGTGGTACACCGCTCGCTCAGCCACACTATATAGCATTCTGTTTACTGTTCTGTGTCTGCTGGGAATAGTGGTACACCGCTCGCTCAGCCACACTATATAGCATTCTGTTTACTGTTCTGTGTCTGCTGGGAATAGTGGTACACCGCTCGCTCAGCCACACTATATAGCATTCTGTTTACTGTTCTGTGTCTGCTGGGAATAGTAGTACACCGCTCACCCGCCACTGTATAGCATTGTGCTCTGTGTCGCTGCTGGGAATAGTGGTACACCGCTCACCCGTCACTGTATAGCATTGTGCTCTGTGTCGCTGCTGGGAATAGTGGTGGTACTGTATAGCATTTCTGTACTGCCACTGTACTGCTGCCAGTCAGCGTGTACTGTAAGGATAAGTGAAATGAGGAAGAAATCCGGTGAAAGAGGGAGGGGCAAGGGAAGAGGTGGAAGACGACGTTGGAGTGTGCTGTGCAGAGGTTGTTGTGGGGAGCTCTACTCCACGGCGGCGGCCCACAATGACATATGACGAGTTTGAGGAGATGGAAGAGGAGGGTATGGACAATGTGGACAGAGACCCAGATTTTGTTTGTGAACGAGAACATCGCCGTCGTAGCAGCAGCACAGATGAGTCTGTTGAAGAACCCACTGCTGCACGAGTTCGCCTTGTGCCACAAGGTAGGCGGCGCGCAATTTCAGGCACCACAAGCGTGGAAGTTCAAGTGAGAGGCAAAAGAGGAGCAAACAGAAATCGCCAGCAAGGAGGCAGGTGCTCCAAAGTCTGGGCTTTCTTTGAAGACTGCACTGAGGATGTTACCATGGCGATTTGCAAGGTGTGCAAGACCCGCCTGAGCAGGGGGAAAAGTATTAACAACCTCTCCACCACCAGCATGAGCCGTCACATGCTATCCAAACATCCCACTCTGTGGGCAAACGCGTCAGGACAGGGTACCAGCAACAACACTGCCTCCCTTGGGTTCACCAGACTCACCACCAGACCCGCCTCAGCAGCAGCAGTAGCCCAGCCATTGCGTGGTTCACAACATTCACAAACATCAGACGACGCTGACACTGTCACTTTCCGGAGTAGTGCTCTTGAGGTCTCCCAGTGTTCATCAAACACAACAACCAACAGCCCTTCCGTGTGCAGCGCTACGGTTCAGTTGTCTGTGTCGGAGATGTTTGAGCGCAAGAGGAAATTGCCAGCAAATGACCCCCGGGCCGTGGCAGTAACAGCCAGCATAGCCAAGCTTCTGGCCTGCGAAATGCTGCCATATCGAGTGGTGGAGACAAACAGCTTCAAGGGCATGATGTCAGTGGCCATCCCACGTTACGTGGTTCCCAGCCGCTACCACTTTGCACGCTCTGCAGTGCCTGAGTTGCATGAGCACGTGGTCAGCAAAATAACCCGAAGCTTGAAGAATGCCGTTGCCTGCAAGGTTCACCTCACCACTGACACCTGGACGAGTGCGTTCGGCCAGGGTCGATACATCTCCCTTACCGCGCACTGGGTGAACCTTGTGGAGCCTGGCAGCGATTCCTCACCTGCTACGGCACAGGTGTTGCCCACGCCACAAACAGCTGCACCGCCGTCCCTCCCACTGGATAACAACAGCAGCACCTACCTCTCTGACTCCTTCTCCTCCAACGCATCTCAAAGCTGTACCTCATCCGGAAACGCTAACCCAGCAGCAGTAGGATCGTGGAAGCAGTGCAGCACAGCTGTTGGCATGCGTCAGCAAGCGTTGCTGAAGCTAATCTGCCTTGGGGATAAGCAGCACACAGGGGAGGAAATTTGGAGGGGAATAAAGGAACAGACGGATTTGTGGCTGGCACCGCTGGACCTGAAACCGGGCATGGTTGTGTGTGATAATGGGAGTAATCTCATTCGCGCTTTAAGGTTGGCTAAGCTGACACACATCCCTTGCCTGGCGCACGTGATGAACCTAGTAGTTCAGCGGTTCCTGAGGACATACCCAGGCGTGGCCGATCTTCTGTTGAAGGTGCGTCGAGTGGCCAAACATTGTAGAAATTCCAGTACTGCTTCGGGGGCACTCGCCAAGATGCAGGAGCGCTTCAATCTCCCCCACCATCGCTTGCTGTGTGATGTCCCTACGCGCTGGAATTCTACGCTGCACATGCTAGCCCGCTTTTGCGAGCAGAAGGGTGCAGTGGTCCAGTACATGACGGCGCAGTACCGAGGCGCATCCGGCCAGCTGCCAAGCTTCTGTGGATCCGATTGGGCCAACATGTTGGACCTCTGCCAAGTCGTCCAAAATTTTGAGCAATCCACGTTGCTTGTGAGCAGTGACAACTCTTCAGTCAGCATTACCATACCACTGCTGTGTTTACTGAAGAGGTCGATGTTAAAAATCAAGGAAACAGCTGTCATGATGCAACTGGGGGAATCTGAAGGAGAAAACGATCAGCGTGATGGTACCAACATCAGGCCATCCGCCTCAGGGAACGCTGGCCCCAGCAGCTATGACGAAGAAGAGGAGGAGGAACAGCTGGAGTTGGAGCAGGAATTTCATGCCACCACTGACGAGGGCCAGAGCGGTGCACGTTGGACTTCCACAATTCAACGCGAATGGTCAGCAGAAGCAGACCAGGAGGAAGGTGACGACTATGATGCATCACAACAACTATCACAACGCTCACAAGAGGATGATGAGGATTCTGGTAGGACTCTGGCACACATGGCTCAATTCATGCTAGACTGCATTGAACGTGACCCACGCATTGTGCGCATTCTGGACAACACCAATTACTGGGTTTATACCCTTCTGGATCCACGGTACAAACACAATGTTCCAAAACTGCTTGAAGAAAGAGTCAGACAGGTCAAAATGGAAGAATACCAGCAGGCCCTTGTGGAGACTTTAGAGAGGAGATTGACATCCTCCCCCTCCTCTAGCCAGTTGTACGCAGACAGACTGACTTCCGCAAACCCAGGACGACCAGGAGGGCAGCAAACAACGCAAGCCGCAGCTAGTACCCAAAAGGGAACGGTATCGGCAGTGTCCTTGGAGTGGGAAAATTTTCTGACACCCATGCAGCAGCAGCCCACTGAACAGCAAGCGTGCAGATCCACCTCCAACACCGATCGCCTGGAGAAGATGGTCAAGGACTACATGTCACATGACGTAGCTGTGTCGAACAATCCATCTGCACCCTTCAACTATTGGGTATCGAAGCTAGACACCTGGCACGAACTGGCAATGTACGCAATAGAGGTGCTGGCTTGCCCGGCAGCCAGCGTTATGTCGGAACGCTGTTTCAGTGCTGCCGGAGGCATCGTCACAGATCGGCGGATACTTCTCTACAGAAAATGCAGACCGTCTGACTCAAATTAAAATGAATCAATCCTGGATTGGAAATGACTACGCAACACTCCAGGACCCCAACCAAGTAACATGACCAATGAACATCTGGGATGGTGTAGCGTTTCCGGTCCCTGTTTATTGAACCTCTCATCTGTATTACATTTATGACTGCATGGCGGCAAAAAGCATTGCTGCTATATCCGCACGCTTTTTGTCCTCATGCAAGGCCTGGGTTGTTGTGTCTCAAAAACCGTGGCCTTCTCCTCCTGCGCCTGCTCCTGTTCCATCACGTCTGCTGCTGCTGGGTTAGCGTTGCCGCGTGGTCCCTGTTTATTGAACCACTTATCTTTATTACATTTATGACTGCATGGCGGTACAAAGCATGCTATCCGCACGCTTCTTGCCCTCATGCAAGGCCTGGGTTGTTGTGTCTCACAAAGCGTGGCCTTCTCCTCCTGCGCCTCCTCCTGTTCCATCACGTCTGCTGCTGCTGGGTTAGCGTTGCCGCGTGGTCCCTGTTTATTGAACCACTTATCTTTATTACATTTATGACTGCATGGCGGTACAAAGCATGCTATCCGCACGCTTCTTGCCCTCATGCAAGGCCTGGGTTGTTGTGTCTCACAAAGCGTGGCCTTCTCCTCCTGCGCCTCCTCCTGTTCCATCACGTCTACTGCTGCTGGGTTAGCGTTGCCGCGTGGTCCCTGTTTATTGAACCACTTATCTTTATTACATTTATGACTGCATGGCGGTACAAAGCATGCTATCCGCACGCTTCTTGCCCTCATGCAAGGCCTGGGTTGTTGTGTCTCACAAAGCGTGGCCTTCTCCTCCTGCGCCTCCTCCTGTTCCATCACGTCTACTGCTGCTGGGTTAGCATTGCCGCGTGGTCCCTGTTTATTGAACCACTTATCTTTATTACATTTATGACTGCATGGCGGTACAAAGCATGCTATCCGCACGCTTCTTGCCCTCATGCAAGGCCTGGGTTGTTGTGTCTCACAAAGCGTGGCCTTCTCCTCCTGCGCCTCCTCCTGTTCCATCACGTCTGCTGCTGCTGGGTTAGCGTTGCCGCGTGGTCCCTGTTTATTGAACCACTTATCTTTATTACATTTATGACTGCATGGCGGTAAAAAGCATGCTATCTGCACGCTTTTTGTCCTCATGCAAGGCCTGGGTTGTTGTGTCTCACAAAGCGTGGCCTTCTCCTCCTGCGCCTCCTCCTGTTCCATCACGTGTGCTGCTGCTGCTGCTGCTGGGTTAGCGTTGCCGGTCCCTGTTTATGGAACCTCTTATCTTTATTACATTTATGACTGCATGGCGGTACAAAGCATGCTATCCGCACGCTTCTTGCCCTCATGCAAGGCCGGGGTTGTTGTGTCTCACAAAGCGTGGCCTTCTCCTCCTGCGCCTCCTCCTGTTCCATCACGTGTGCTGCTGCTGGGTTAGCGTTACCGGTCCCTTTTCCTGGAACCTCTTATATGTATTACATTTATGACTGCATGCCGACAAAAAACATGTTACCTGTGCAAAGAAAACAGACATTTCCCGCATTTAAAAGACAGTTTTCCCTTTGAAACTTTAAAATCGATTTTCTCAAAAACTATAAGCTCTTTTTGCTAATTTTTTTTTCCTCTTGTACCCACTCCCAAGGTGCACATACCCTGTAAATTTGGGGTATGTAGCATGTAAGGAGGCTTTACAAAGCACAAAAGTTCGGGTCCCCATTGACTTCCATTATGTTCGGAGTTCGGGTCGAACACCCGAACATCGCGGCCATGTTCGGCCTGTTCGGCCCGAACCCGAACATCTAGATGTTCGCCCAACACTAGTCCTAACCTGACCCCTATACTTGACATTTACTCTACTCTGCTCTCAAATTCCTAACCCTAACCAAACTTTTCACCTTAACCGACCCCTAATCCAAACTCTTAAGGTGCCCATACACTCGTCAGATTAGCAGCAGATAGATCATCAGATGGATTTCTTATCTATCTGATGTGTTTTTAGAACATTTTTAACTAGGATAGAATTCCAATAGATTTCAGTGTGAAATCTATTGAAATTCGATCTGATGGCATTTTTTGCCATCAGATTTCAATTAGGGCCAATGCAAAATGATAAGCAATCTCATCAGATCGACCTAGATTTTCCACCCTGCCAGTCCGATGGAAATCCATCGAAATCCATCGAAATCGGCCGTCGATCGGTCGATTGGCCAACCGATTTGCAATCGATTGATCGATTTTGATCGATCGATCGGCCAGAAAATCGGCTGAGTGTATGGGCCCCTTTAGAGAAATCATGACACCATTTTAAGCCCCAATATATTATTAAAGTACAGCTGAACAGAGATGTGGAGGCTGACATTTATTTACTTTTAAGCAATACAAATCCCCTTGCTGTCCTGCTGATCTTCTGCCTCTATAACCTTTAGATATAGACCTTGAACAAGCATGCAGATCAGTTGTTTCTGACTGAAGTCTGACTGAATAAGCTGCATGCTTGTTTCAGGTGTGCGATTCAAATACTACTGCAGCCAAAGAAATCATAATGATGCCAGGCAACTGGTATTGTTCAAAAGGAAATAAGTATGGCAGCCTCCATATCCCTCTTACTTCAGGTGTACTTTAACCACTTCACCCCCAAGGGATTTTCCCCTTAAAGTGAACTAGAGAATTGGATCTGCCCTTCTGCTCCTAAAAATGACTCTTTTAGATATCTCAAGGTTTTATTTTATGTATCAGATTTAGGGATTGATTCACAAAAGTGTGATAACTCAATTATCATGCCTAAAAGCTTTGCATGTGCAAACTAGGGTGCTAAGTAGCTTGTATGTGCAAACTACTTAGCACCCTAGTTTACACGTCCAAACTATTTAGCACCCTAGTTTGCACATGTAAACTACTTAGCACGCTAGTTTGCAAAGCCTTGAAATCAATAGAGCTTCGCCTGCACAGTAAGTATGTTAATGTAATTATGAATGGTGGTTACATTAACATGTGCGGTACTGTAAAGCGGCGCGTGCAAAGTCTTACGTTTGTATATATAGCAATAATCAATGTTTTACATTGCGCTCGTGTGATCTGCTCTGACTTCGCATGCTAACTATCATTATCACGTGAAGTACTTTGTACTTTGCACGCGAAGCGTTTGCGCACAAAACTTTATGTGCATATTAGCAAGTGCAAAGTATGTTAGCACGTGCAAAGTCGCTTTTCACTGCCGTGCTAACACTTTGCACGCTTTAGTGAATCAAGCCATTAATGTTTCATAGTCTCTCCTCAGTTGCAGTGTCTCAAGAGTCCCAGCGTGAAAATACATAAACTATTGAACTTATTATCTTTTCCTCTCACAGTAAAAAGCCCAGTGTTTTATAGCTGTAATTAATTATCAGTGAGCACTGAGTCCTGGCTAGAGAAAAACTGTTAGTTTCATAGCTAATTAAAAGCTCTTTCAGACAGGGAAAAAAGAAAAGGAGCACAGCATAAGTGTCTGTATGCTTACCACTGTTTATGCACATGTCTACTTCATCATGTCACATGTCATCTCTGGTACACTTTAAAAAAACCAGAGCAATTTTCACCTGTCAGCGCTCCTTTCATTCTTTCGTCTATAACTTTATTACTACTTATCGCAAAAAAAAAAATCTATATCTTGTTTTTCGCCACCAATTAGGCTTTTTTGGGGGGTACTTTTTGCTAAGAATTGTTTTATTCTTATTCTTCAGGAAGAATAAGAAAAAAATTGAAGACATTCATTATTTCTCGGTTTTTGGCCATCATAGTTTTAAATAATACATGCTACTGTAACTAAAACCCACATTTTATTTGCCCATTTGTCCCGGTTATTGCAACGTCTAACATTTTTCCCTAATATAATGTATGCCGCTAATATGTTATTTGAAAATAAAGGTGCATTTTTTCAGTCTTGCATCCATCACTTATTACCAGCCCAGAATTTAAAAAGTAACAGTAATATAATACCCTCTTGACATACATATTAAAAAAAGTTCAGTCCCTAAGGTAACTATTTATGTATTTTTTTAATTGTGTATATATATATATATATATATATATATATATATATATATATATATATATATATATATATATATATATATATATATATATATATATATATATATACATTTTTTGGGGGGGAAAATGGGGTAACTATTGGGGAGTGTGGGAGGTAAGGGGTTAATTTTAAATGAAAAAAAGTCTGTTAATCTTAAAAAATTTATTTAGATGTAATTTTACTATTTGACCACAAGATGTCCTCGCGCATAATTTCCTTATGAGTAGTATTACTACACAAACAGGAACCAATGCGTGGACAATGTAAGTATCGTTTTTTGTGAATGACGGCCGCGGTCATTCACACGGGGACCTAGATGAATGAATGGGAACTGCTGGAGTGTATGGTGGGGAGGGACATAGAATCTACATCTTTGTAAAAAGATATGGGGAAATGCAGGAACATGGATACTCAACCCGGGGGAGGGGAAGTGGTTAATCATAACTTAGCCCAATAACCTCTCATATCTATAACTGATAGGCCTAGCTTAACCCTAATCTGCCTAAACCCTTGCTAAAGAAGGCCATACACTATGTGACTGTGGCCAAATCTCATGATCAGAAATTAGCTGAAAATATGTGTCCATTTTACCGCTTTGCACCAGCTGATTTTGATCAATTTACATCAGAAATCTGTTGAAAAGTGGCCTGGTCCTGGACCACTCACTGTCACAACCAGCAGTGTAACACTTGACACAGTACAAAGCTGCAGTATGTGGCCATCAGTCTCCCATTGCGCCTTATGTACTTGACTGATAAAAATGTCCACATCTCCCAGTCAATGTTTGATCTATAATTCAATTAAATCAAACAATTGAGGCCCTCATTTTGTAATAGAGTTTTGTTTGATTAAAGGTTTTTATCAATTCAAAAGTCTAATTGATTACACAAAATCATGTAGCGTTTGGCCTGCTTTACTCCATCTCTCCCAGTAAATTAATAGCTATGAGCAGTAAGAGTACAGAAAATTACTGTCATAACTCTGTACCAAGAACAGAGGTGAAATCCATGGCTTTGACTACTGCTTATTTGTTTATGGCCGCAGCATTTAATAAGGAAAAATAACTTCCCAGTGTCTCCTTCACCTCTGTGCCACCAAGGTACCCTTGTCTTATAAATGACAAATCTGCTTTGACAGTAATGGAGCAATTCTTTCTCTGTTACTATGGGTTACACATCACAATATTTGTTAAAATGTTTAAATCCATTGGACACAATGGGAATGGTTGTAAGAGAAGTGATCTGTGCTAAATCTCACTAAAAGTAAAGAAAAAAAAAGTGCAAAGTGAAATAAAAGGCTAATACTGAACAGGCAGAAGCTGAGAGCTTTGGTTAGTTTGAATGCCAGGAAGCGTGCTCTTATATGAGATTATAGGGCCCATTATTAGCACTCCAGAAAATTATATTGTGGTTTCCGTTTTATCTGTTTACTCTCCTGTTTGATAAAAGTAGGAACTTTTTCCCCGTATTCAGCCATTAACTCTCTCTGTGTTATTCAGGCCACTGGGCTCTGAGTCTTCCACAAGTCCTGGAAACATTAGCTCTGGCATTTCTGTAGCAGGAAGCGAGTGCTGTATTGTTCACTCTGGAAGCAGGCCACTTCAAGCTGCATTAACTCACAGTCACAGATCGCAGCCAACCTATGTTGGCTATGGTCAAACGTCTTTAAACACTTAAGTCTATCTTGATGCATATACACGTTTATTATAAGCCGTTTTGAATCAATCTGGACATGTACACCCATCCAGTGTTGTTGCGGCGGGTGTGCATGTATGCACTCACTCCCAGCGTTCGTTCATGGCGGGATTTATATGTCAGCCACTGATGAAGGGGCTACCCATTCTGGTAAAAGCAGCAGATTTCTGGCATCACTACAGGACAATTACTTGACTCAAATGGTAACAGAAACAACTAGGGGGAATGCGTTACTGGATCTGATCATTTTTAATAGACCAGATAATGTATCAAATGTGCAGGTTCAAGAACATTTGGGAAATACTGATCACAACATGATAACGTTTGATCTGCTGACTGATAGGCCACGGGGCAGCGGGACAACTAAAACTATGAATTAAAATAGAATTTTAGAAAAGCAAAGTTCAATCAACTCAGGCAGGCACTAAGGTTGGTGAAGTGGGATAATGTACTACAAGGGGAGGACACTGAAGGGAAATGGCAAGCTTTTAAACTTATTCTCAATCAATATTGTAGTATGCATATCCCATATGGAAACAAAATGTCTAGGAATAAAAAAATGCCTCTATGGATGAATAGAAAGGTTAAAGATAAAATGAAGATGAAAAAGAATGCCTATAAGGTCCTAAAACAGGAGGGGACCGAGGCTGCATTAACCTCCTTAGCGGTATGGACGAGCTCAGCTCGTCCATTACCGCCGGAGGGCGCCGCTCAGGCCCCGCTGGGCCGATTTACTTAATTTTTTTACTTTGCTTGCTGCGTGTCTGCTCTGATCGCCGCCGCCCGTCGATGCGCCGCTACGCACCGCGATAGAGGTCCCCCCCCCGCCAGACCCCGTGCACACTCTGGCTAATCAGTGCCAGGCAGCGCTGCGGGGTGGATCGGAATTCCGGATGACGTCATGACGTCGAAGATGTCGATGACGTCACCACGATCGTCGCCATAGTGACGGGGAAGCCCTCAAGAAAATCCCGTACAGAACGGGATTTCCTTACGGGCAAGTGCGCCGGCGGCGATTGGAGGGGTGGGAGGGATAGCGCAGGGAGGGGGGCATCATGTAGCTAGCGCTAGGCTAGCTACATGATGGGGATTTAAAAAAAAAAATACTGCTGCGCATCCACCCTGGCGATGTTGATAGAACGCCAGGGTGGTTAAGCAATTATAAGGAGTGCAATAAAAGTTGTAAAAAATAAATTAGGCTGGCAAAGAATGAAGCTGAAAATCAAATTGCTAGGGATATCAAATCTAACCCAAAGAAGTTTTACAAGTACATCAACTCTAAAAAAAGAAAGGTTGACTGTATTGGACTCCTAAAGGATGAGGGTGGGAACTCAGTGGTGGATGACCAAGGTAAGGCAGAGTTATTAAATGCTTTCTTTGCTTCTGTCTTCACAAGGTAAACATCACTGTTGCAAATTACAGATGCAGAAGAGTCTCAATCTTCCAACTGTAATATTAAATACGCAGGAAGAAGTGAAGGCAAGACTAAATAAATTAAAAATAGACAAGGCACCTGGCCCGGATGGCATGCATCCTCGGGTCCTAAGGGAATTAAGTTCGGTTATAGATAAACCCCTTTATCTTATCTTTTGTGACTCTCTTTCAACTGGCAGAGTCCCAGTGGATTGGCGTACAGACCATGTTTTCCCATTATTTAAGAAGGGCAAAAAATCAGATCCAGGAAATTATAGACCTGTAAGCTTAACATCAGTTGTATGCAAACTATTTGAGGGGTTACTAAGAGATACTATCATTGACTTCATAGTAGAAAATAATCTTATTTCTCAGCATCAACATGGGTTTACTAAAGACAGGTCCTGTTTGACTAACATGCTCAGCTTTTATGAGGTAGTGAACACTAATGTGGATATTGGGAAGGCTGTAGATGTGATATACTTGGACTTTGCAAAAGTCTTCGACACTGTTCCACACAAAAGTCTGGTGCAAAAGTTGAGGATGCAAGGACTGGGAAAGAGTCTGTGTGCATGGATAGGGAACTGGCTAATGGACAGAAAACAAAGAGTTGTGGTCAATGGATCATACTCAAAATGGGTGACTGTTAGCAGTGGGGTCCCACAGGGGTCTGTACTGGGTCCAGTGCTCTTCAATGTATTTATTAATGACCTAGTAGATGCAGTAGTAAGCAATGTTGCTATTTTTTGCAGATGATACAAAATTGTGCAGAATCATCAACTCTCAGGAAGATAGGGACATATTGCAACAGGATCTGGATAGGGTGGCTATATGGGCACATAAATGGCAGATGAAATTCAATGTTGAAAAATGTAAAGTCATGCATTTTGGTTGTACCAATGGTCTAGCACCATACAAAATAAATGGGATACAGTTGGGGACATCAATCTTAGAGAAGGACTTAGGAGTACTCATTGACAACAAGTTAAATAATCGTACTCAATGCCAAGCCGCTGCAGCTAAAGCTAACAACATTTTGTGATGCATTAAAAGGGAAATAAAAACTCGAGATGCTAGCATAATATTGCCCCTGTTTAACTCTCTAGTAAGGCCACATCTGGAATATGGAATTCAGTTCTGGGCACTACATTACAAAAAAAAAAAGGCAGTTTAAGAGCAGGTGCAGAGACGAGCAACAAAATTGATACGTGGGATGGAAGGTCTCACTTACCAAGAAAGGTTAGATAAACTGGGCATATTTAGTCTGGAGAAAACACCGTAGAGGGGGTCTAATTAACATATATAAATACATCAGAGGGCAATACAAAAGCTTGGCGGATGAGCTTTTTGTCCCTAGGCCTTCATAAAGGACTAGAGGACATGATCTGCACATGGAGGAAAAACGTTTTAGCCATTTATTTAGGAAAGGGTTCTTTACAGTAAGAGTGATTAAGATGTGGAATGCATTGCCACAGGAAGGAGTTATGGCAAATTCTATACCGGCATTTAAAGGGGGCTTAGATGCTTTTCTTGCGTTGAAAGACATCTATGGCTATAATTACTAGGTAATGCCCAATGATGTTGATCCAGGGATTTTATCTGATTGCCTTCTGGAGTCGGGAAGGAAATTTTTCACTTTTGGGGCTAATTGAACCAAACCTTGTAAGGGTTTTTTGCCTTCCTCTGGATCAACAGGGATATGTGAGGGAGCAGGCTAGGGTTGTACTTTGTTCTCTGGTTTAACTCGATGGACGTATGTCTTTTTTCAACCCAAATAACTATGTAACTATGTGTTTCCCAAGCCAATCAAAGTGTCTATGAATGAAACATGAAACATGAAGCATAAAAACAAATACATTTAATATTTATCACAACCTTATGATGTAACCTTATTTCAGAAGTTCAGAAGAAATGAGCCAGACTTTAAGCAGAAGTGGCTCATAAAGAGGACTTGGAAGAGAATTCTGAAGACTTCTAGCAAGTTACAGAAAATAAAATATTTCTGCAAGTGTCTATATTGACTTCTTAGGATCTTAGGAGACCCCAGTACATCTTAGCATGGGCAAGGGTACTTACTACAATTTCATGGCTATTGGATAAACCACAAACCCTCACCCTTTTTTATGGGATAGTTTTCAGGGCTAGGGACTGTCCAAAGAGCTCCAGTGACCACCAACCCTCATCATAGAGCCTTGCACACATGCTAGATGTATCTCGGCCCGGGCGGCTGGGGGTGAGCTGTCTCTCCTAAGTATCTAGAGTGTGTACAGTGGCCCCCAATCCACCTAGGTACATCAGTGAGAGATCAGAGTGGCAGGGTATTGTCCTCCTACTCGCCCTGCCCGCTCTGTGCCGATCCACCATGCGCCACACTTCTAGCCCTCCTCCCACTTCCATACCAACAGAACAATTTGCTTGTCTGCAGGCTAATGATGCATCTTTACAAAATTCAGTCTGTACTCTTATCTGAGGAACAGAATCCAGATCCCTGCCGTAAATAGTCTTTGTACGTGTGTACAATGCTTGTGTTGCACCTCCTAGCATGGTGCTGTTGTCCACTGATGACTGCCATAAAGGGTTGCTGACTGGAGCTCAGGGAACCTCAACACTCCTGGAGTCCCTTCTTGCTTGTCACTAGCTCTTATAGCCATGGAGTGGGGTTTGTAAACCTCCAGGGAAGGAGACTATGCACCCCACACCCTTTTTCCACGCAGCTGACACATTCAGCACCATAGAAAGCTCCATGTTGCTGTGATCTGAGAACATCTGGGGGCACCTATGGTCACAAGGGCGTAACAATAGACCCTGCAAGGGATGCAGCCGCAGGGGGACCCATACGCCACAGGGGTCCCCGTCCTGAGAGACTAACAACTAAGGGCAAGGAGAGAAAACAAATTTCTGCTCTCTCCACCATTGTTCTAATGACTGTATCTGTTCAGCTGCTGATAGGGAATCATGCAAAGTTTTGCAGACAAAGATTTGTAGATTTGTTTTGGCAGGAGGGGGCCCCATTTAAAGTTTTGCAGGGGAGCCCAGTGATTTCTAGTTACGCCCCTGTATGGTCACCAATGGAAGGACCATCTTTGTACTTGCAAACAACCTCATTAGACTATATGCCCCCAAAACATTTAACCATGAGCCCCCAAAACACAATCAGGTAGTGTGCCCCTGAAACATAATTAGGCATAGTTAGGCAGTGTAACTTATAAACACAGCTAGGCAATGTTTCTGCAAACATAATTAGGTGTCGTGCTCTCCACCCATCCTCTCACCTCCCTTTCTTTTCAACACTTGCCACGAATGCCCAGCCTATCTCCACCGAACCCGATAACCCTAAACGGATATATTCCTAACTCTTCCCACCATTCCGCGCCTGTTTCCTATATGTTTACTTCTTGCTTTCTATCCCCTCTAGGTTGCTGGCCTCTCTTCTACAGAAAGAAACATGTTTGTCGCAGGACACATGTGACATGACAAATCAAAGGTGTATTTTTGGAAAGACATTTGTTGGTAATGAAATTTCTTTCACAGATTTTGTGAATTTCCCCCACTTGTCCCTCTCAAGCAAATACATATCATGTTACATATTCATAGCTCTTTTGTATGAAAAGACAATGATTGTTTTGTTTTAACACAGACCAACTTCTAAATGACTGAATTATTTGTTTTAAAGTTGTAGTATAAAGTAGAATAGTGATGAAAGAAAGATCCAGTATGATCTGAAAAATGAAAATATCTTTGCACATGATTAGGTGTCTTTGGCTCAGATATTGAAAGAGATCCTCCTTTTTCATAGAGGAAAGATTAACGGAAACACATCACCTTTTCTATACCGCTGAAGGAGAAAACATGAAAAATAAACTGCATTTTAAAACCCAAAGAATGAAATAAACACTCTAATAGTTTAATAATCAGCCAGACAGTAACCCAATGTTACTTTTTGTGTGAATAATGCTTTTTTAACCAATGTAACCAATTTAACAAATTTTACCAATTAAAGTGTAACAGGCAACATTGCTCTGTGTAGATCAGCAGAAGACCAGCAGATAGAGTCACTGCTGTGATACATGCGAAATCTACAGGCATTGTTGAATGTGCTACAGTAAACAGCAAAGAGAACAGGCCACCTGTAAGCATCCATTATACTTTGCTGAATTTTTGTAGATCAAAACCACCCATGTGCAGCCCCATTAAGGATGTACCAACACCATCTCAAAAACAGGGCCAGTTCTAGATTTTTGCTGCCTGAGGTAAACTTGTAAAGATGCGTCTCCCCATCCCTGCCCCCCTCCCCCCCCCCCCCCCCCGATTTGGAATGATTGCACAGCACCCGACAATTTTCCCTGCTTCATTTAATTTTCTCACATGCTGCAGCTCAAAACAATAGCACACTGGCTGGCAGTGAGTCTCGCTACTCCTTCAACTCTGACTGCATGCTGTTAGTGTAAACACAGTGCAAAAATGCTGCCCCTGAAATCTTTGCGCCTGATGCAAATGTTTCACCTTGCTTCACCTACCTTAAAATGAACCCAAGCCAGGGGAAAAATAGATACTTCCTCGATCCCTCCATTGCCATGCACAGACCCTCTGAACATATATGTTCTTGTGGCCATTCCCCCTGCCATGCATGAGCCCGACCACACTGCATCTGTGCGAGTACCACTGTGCCTTAGCAGTAAGCTGTAGGTGCAGTATTTCCATAGGGTCAGAGGGTCCCCGCCAGCGGTGGGGAGATCAAGGAAGATGTGGAAAACCTCTGGACTATCCAGTGGCTTCCCTCTTCTTGGGTAAGTATCCAGCTTTTTATTTTGTTTTCACAGCTTGGGTTTCCTTTAAAGCGGACCCAAACCAAACATTTTTTTAATTCAAAATATTTAGTTGCACCACTCTGACACATGCAAATATAAATAAACACTCCTTCAAGCCTATGAGCATTTCAGTGCATGCTTTTCACCTTCTCTTTTCATAACTAGGGTTATACAGGTGGCAGCCATTAGCAATTCCTCCTTTGCTGGACACCATCTACTCCACCAGTTTGCCGGATTATTTGCCGGCAATATGAAAGGAAGGGAGGGGTTTCTCCAATAAATGTAAAATATTTTATATTTGTCATCATGCAGCTGAAAAAAGGCTGCTATTTATTATTATAATTTAGAAAATAGATGTTATTTCTGAAATCTTGTATTTTTAGTTTGGGTCCACTTTAACTAATAGCAGTATATTTTACTGGATTGGTACTTCCTGCAACCCCCTCATATCTTAAGAAAAATGCTTCTGCTAATATAAAAAATGTTTACAAGTTGGTCACATGACCTAAAGTTGCTAAGGAAATGGTAGCCAGGCTCTGTGGCTAGGACTCCTGCTTGGCTCTGCATTTGAGGTGGGGCATAGACTTTTGCCACTGAGAAGATTGGGGCTTACAGTAGTAATGTAAGTCTGTGCTACACAGGGAACTGTAAAAGGTTCTCACAATCACTTCTAACTCAGTTATTTTACATTGAACCTACACAGATTTATACAAACTGTGCCACTGAATGCCTACACTGGACTAGAAAAATGATTAGGCTTTAAATACAACCTCAAAATATCTAGAGGTTAGTTGGAAGCACCATGACACATGCTGTTTTATTAGAACTGTAAGAACACAAGCCCATTACATACAAGGTGGACACTGCAGTACAACCTGATGATCCATGGCTGCCCACTCTGCAGGAAATGTCTGGGTATGGCAAATACAACTTTATCTGTCACACAAGGTACTGAAACATTCTATGATAACATGCAGGAGACATGCCTAGTGATACTGAATCTTTATAACAAGCAGGCACATGGCTAAGAGACATATCACTGCACAGCTGCTCATCCATGGAGATTGCCTGTACCTTGAGCCACCTCTCCCTATGTACGATTAGTAGGGGAAGTGTACCATCCAAAGCCACAGATTACAACAAGGCTCCAACTCCAACAGGAAAGGCTCATGTAATACAATGTTTATCTAGCATTGTGTGGACTCCAAAGCAAACAGCCGAGCATGTATTCTGAAACCTCAGCTTGTACAAATGTTAAGGCGCCCATGTTTGCAATAGTCTCCTTTTTCTGCTATTTGCTCAGACAGAAGGTAAAGCCACTCCAGGGAAGTAAATAAGCCACGAGAGAACATGTCATGCCAGGCGATGAAGATTAATAGTTTGTATATGCTGAGTCTCATGTGCAACCTGGAAGGACAGATGATGAATGATATCCTTCCATGACTTTGACTTCTTGTTCAATGGCTGGACCAGCAGATTAACTCTTTGGGTGCTGGACGGAGATGGTCCAGAGAGAGTGCTGTGCAAGGCATTCCTCTGCAGCACCTGAAGAGTTACACAAAGACACAGCACACTGACCAGACTAAACCCCTGTGTCCAGTAGCCTCCATTCATTCTCATGATCCAATGGCGGAGTCACAAGTAAATCAATGTTACTTGTAGGCGCCAGAAGGGTGAGAAGCACATCAGGTTTACTTACTAGTATCGGACACACTGTCACTATTCCCTTCAAGCCTCCAGGTTACAAACACCATATTGTTACCATTGCTAGGAATAGTGTTTTTTATAACAATCCCATTGATTTGCTGATGTACACCGTGATATCTTATATCTGATTATTGTCACAATGTTCCAAAAGTTTAAACAAATAACATTTGGGTTTAAAGCCTACTTGCAGGCGCCAATGTTTTTCTCGCTCTGTGTAGCCACCCCAGACACAGCCTGATTTTTATAAGTATGTGAAGAGTTAATGATGCCGGATAGATCCCCCTTTGATCTTTTCAGAGGTCTGAGGAAGAACAGCCACTTCCTGGAGCACAGACATACCGAGCTGCAGACTGCAGTCTTCTCACAGTGCTGTCTGCTCCCACCTCCCTTACAGTCTGAATAGTATAAGGTCACTGAATTATGCAGAAGCAGCTGTCTACAGAACCTGCCCTTAACTCTTTCAAATGGACTGCTTCAGGATTTGCAGAAGCTTTTTAAGGCAGGGAGCACACTAATTTGAATTGCATGCATTGTGCCACGTAGAGGAAAACACATGTGAAAACACAAATAATGAAAGTCTATGGGCTTGATTCACAAAGCCGTGCAAACTGTTTAGCACGGGTGTGCTAAACAGTTAGCACGTGAAGTGCCGTTCGCGGACTTTTGCGCGAGCAAAGTGCAGCGATTGCGTGAATTGCGGCACTTTGCGCGAGCAAAAGTCCGCGAACAGCACTTCACGTGCTAACTGTTTAGCACAGCCCGTGCTAAACAGTTTGCACGGCTTTGTGAATCAAGCCTTATGAGTTTTCTGTGGAAAATACATTGGGCTCGATTCACAAAGCGGTGCTAACCCAGTATAAGACTTTAGGCGTGATAACCTTTGCACCACACTGGTGAAAAGCCAGTTTAGGCGTGATAAGTTTAGGCGTGATAAGTTTAGGCATGATAAGTTTAGGCGTGATAAATTTAGATAAGTTTAGATCGCGTGCAAAGTCCCGCACGCAAAGCATCGCCATTAAGCTCTATGCAAAGTGCACCAGACTTTTCTAGCGCAAAACTTTTGATCAGCTGTGCACTGCGGTGCTAACCCAGTCGGTGCTTAAACTTATCACGCCTAAACTTATCATGCCTAAACTTATCATGCCTAAGCTTATCACACCTAAACGGTGTTTAGGCGTGATAAGGGGCTTTTCACCAGGGTGCTAACTGTTAGCACCGCTTTGTGAATCAAGCCTATATAATGAAAGTATGTGGGATGCATACGTTTGGAATTACAGTTTGATTTTATTAAGTGCAATAAAAAATGCCACAGCAATTTGCTTTTTTCTGCATATAGTGCTTTCCTATGAAGCTGCAAAGGTATGTGTTTATGCATGTGTTTTTATGTAAAAGAGATCGTGTTTTGTTTTTTTTCTTTCTTGTTGAAAAGGTTAGTGAAAATGCAAAATGCAAACAAATGAAAAACTCACATAAAATGCAAACACATACAAAAAAACGTTTGCTTTTCCGCAAGCTTGCAGCCTAATGGCCCATACTCACGGGCAACTTTTTGGCTTGTCGCCAGCACACGTGAGCGTGTGCGCGACAGGCCAGCGACAGCTCGTCGCCAGGTCCCTCCGCATACACACGGCGGAGGGACCTGGCAACTGATGTGGCGGAAGCTGTCGCTGTTGCTCCTGCCCCCGCTGGAAGCCCAATGTATTACTTATCTTGTTGCTGTCGCTAGTCCGCGTACTCACGCGGACTAGCGACAGTTGCGGTGGAGTTGCGGCGGCGACTGTCGCCAGGCGATTGAGCGGTTCAATCGCCCGGCGACATCAGCGACGAGCGACAGTTCGGGGTGCGCACCTGTGCAACGCCGCATACTCACGGGCGACCTGTCGCTGCAACATGCGCGCGCCTCGTGTTGCAGCGACATTTGTAGCCCGTGAGTATGGGCCACAAGAGGTGAGAAAAGTACAGGACTGCAGTCAGTGCAATCAGGAGTCAGACCAGAGGCTGATTTTCCAGGGGATTCCCTCTGAGGTAAGTATCTCAATTGGTCTCTTTTTTTCCTTCAGGTTACCTTTATGGCCATGTTCACATTGACCATTGCATTGCATTTCTAGTGACAGCAGAAACGCAAGGCAAGGGATTGGCACCCACCGCACTCTGAATGTTGCATAGGTGATACATTGCAGTGCAGTGAACCACATTACAGGGCGGCCGTTATGCCACAATGCACCACTGTGAATATGGCCTTAAAGGGAACCCAAGTTGAAAGGGATATGCAGGCTGACATATTTATCTCCTTTTAAGCAATCCCAATTGCCTGGCAGTCCTCCTGATCCTGTGTCACTAATACTTTTAGCCATAGGTGGCTGGATAGTGTAATGGTTAAGGGCTCTGCCTCTGACACAAGAGACCTGGGTTCGAATCTCGGCTCTGCCTGTTCAGTAAGCCAGCACCTATTCATCAGGAGACCTTAGGCAAGTCTCCCTAACACTGCTACTGCCTATAGAGCGCGTCCTAGTGGCTGCAGCTCTGGCGCTTTGAGTCCGCCAGGAGAAAAGCGCGATATAAATGTTTGTCTTTGTCTTTGTCATAGACCCTGAACAAGCATGCAGCAGATCAGGTACTCTGACTCAGCTGACTCAGGTTTCACTGGATAAGCCATAAGCTTGTTCCAAGGTTTTGACTCAGATACTACTGATGCCAAAAGATCAACAAGGCTGCCGCCTGCCAGGCAACTGGCATTGTTTACAAGGAAAGAAATATGGCAGCCTCCATGTTCCACTCACTTTAGGTTCCCTTCCACCAGTCCCGGACAAGGGTCTCCAGCACCCAAGGCAGGAATTCCAAAGTGCGCCCCCTTCCCTCTGCACACCATCATGTGGAAACAACTGCAGTTTGGTCAGAGAGACAGCTCTCCTCCACTCCTACTGACTGTTTAATCCAGCCGCAAATGCATGCTGGGGCAGCTCGCAGGCAATGCTGCAGGAAGCCGGGACCGCTGTCACCCTCCAGTCTGAACTAACTTTCCCCGGGCTCCCCGACTTTGCAGCCACCACGTGTCCTGACCGGAGCAAAGGCTCCGATCATAAGTAACTGTGTGCCCTCCCACAAGCGGCGCTGCTATCAGAGAGTAGACAGGCACGGCTGTAGCATCAGTGTTGCTTAGCAACTGTAGGAAGCAGGCCAAGCAACACTGACGCTACAGCTACCCCTGCCTTCTCTGTGATGGCAGCGCAGCTTGTGGGAGGGCACACAGTTACTTATGGCTGTTAACTGTCGGAGAGGCTGTGGGAGGTTAGTTCAGACTAAAGGGTGACAGAGCAAGGGGAGAGGAATGCACTCCCCTGCTGCTGCCCCCCGAGGCTGGTGCCTTTCTGCCTCTGCCTTGGCTCGGCCCTGCCTTCTACTTCTTTTGAGAAAAACACAATTATTTCCGTTAAGCTAGGATTAATTACAAAAGTTCTCTTCTGCTTGCTTCAGACAGGGAGCACAGTTGACAGAGCATTTTTCTGCAGAATTTCCAGCTGTCCACTGTTCTGCATTCGCTTTGCAATTGCATTTTCCCCGCATGTAATTTTTCCACATTTGCTCATGATTTTTCTGATGATTTGGTGAAACGCACTGTATCTACAAATGCATGGGGGGGTGCAAGTGTACTGGGCTGAGGCGACATTTGGCTACATATGCTGTGGGGGGTGTCTGGCTGCATATACTTAGCTGGGGGCATCTGCCTCTACATAATGGGGGGAGGGAGGGCATGTAGCTAACTGTACTGGGGGAGGGGAACATCTAGCTATATATGCAGGGGGGGGAGGGGATACCTGGGTACTTATACTTCTGCCGTTAATATGGAGCTAATAAAGAACGTCATGCCCGTTTGGGGTCACAACACCATTTGTGCAGACACCCAGAAACCCTCAGTGTGACCAATACTGCGGGCTTGCGTTAGTCTTTTCAAACCAGCTATGGACCTAGTTCCATAGGCTAGCCTTTTTTGTGAGCGTGGTGGGGCTGTGTCTCTGTGACTTGATGGCGCACGTGTGCCGGGGTCATGCAACGAGAGGACCAGGAAGAACAGAGCCTTTTGGAGCTGTAGAGTAGCAGGATTTGCAGCTGGAGAAGGAGATGGAGGAGGAGAGGCCTTGGAATGCGCCGGCTGGGTAGGTAAGTGCTTCCCCTGCGCACTCTGCTCTTTGCCCCTCATTATAGGGGGTGGGGGTTACATTTGGACCATGAGATGCACTGACTACCAAACCCCCCCCCTCCCCCCCACACACACATTTTTGGATAAGAAAAGGTGTGTCTTATGGTCCAAAAATACAGTCATTCTTGTATAAAATCGGTACCTGGCTACTTCTGGAGGCATGTCTAGAGGCAGTGGCGTAGCAATAGGGGGTGCAGAGGTAGTGACCACACCTGGGCCCCTCTTCTTCCATCATATTAGTTTTTTATTGGTTCTGTGCTGATAATGAACACCTCTATATGTGCATTGCTTAGTGCTAATCCTTACCAAAGTGTTTCCTTACTCTAAATACACCTCTCCAGGTGTCCTTAGTAGGTTTTTGGGCTCCATATGAATGGAGTGCTTGGGGCCCCATGTAAAACTTGCACTGGGGCCCCAAGCTCCTTAGTTACGCCACTGTCTAGAGCAGGCATGGGCGAATTCGGCCCTCCAGCTGTTACGGAACTACAAGTCCCACAATGCATTGCAGGAGTCTGACAGCCACAGTCATGACTCATACAGGCAAATGCATTATAGGACTTGTAGTTCCATAACAGCTGGATGGCCGAGTTTGCCCATGCCTGGTCTAGAGGCTGTATCTGGAGGCATTTGACTACTTGATTAGTTTATCTGAAGGCATGTGATTACTGGATTAGAATCTTGTAAAGAAAGATCTGGAATACCGGATCTTTAGCAATGCCTAACTGACCCCACCCTTCTACAACTCTGTTATGCACCCTAAATCGCCCCTCCTCCTTCCTACAGCTATACACCTTAGTGGGATTTGATTGGTTCATTTTCAAGCTGCATGAATTCGCATACAAAATTTGCATAATCCTGAACTCCCTTATTGACCATTGAGTCTCATGCAATTACTGCATAATGAGATTCGGTGCTAACATTACATTCTTTCTATACAAAATACAAAAAAAGCTCCCAATTGTATAAGCTATGGAGATTAGTGCAGTGACTGTTTTTTTTTTTACTTAATTGGTGGCATCACGCAAGCCACCGATCACAAAGGTTAAACACATTTCTACAGCGTATACATTTTATATAGAAATTCAGTAAAGGCCATTTTCTGCAAATCTTAGATTTAACTACAACAGCTGGAACACCTATTGTGCCTTTCACAGTGTGGTCTCACAAGCTCACAAACCACTTCTAATACACTACAGGAGATTTGTGGCTTGTCCACAAGAAATTAATAGTTGTGTTACTGGTAAAAACTGCAAGTAATCTGAGAGAATCTATATAGATCAAAACAATGTGGAAGTAAAATAATATAAAAATCAAAGGTAGAATATTACAGTAAAGGGCAGGATTATGCAAATTCTGTATTCAAATTTATTCAGCTTGAAATCCACCAATTAAATAAACCAGGTTGCAATTAGGTGGCACATCCTTTAGATCCAGTCCTGTGTGTGTGGGGTCCAGCAGCGCACAGCTTAGCTTGCATTCTTACGATGAAATCTGATACATCGTGGAGACAACAAGCATGTATATGCCTCTGATCATCACATTGTGTTGCTTTGCAATCATAACTTACATTTTAATGCAGCACACATATTGTGAACTTACCCTTATCCTTGCTAGGCAATTATATGTATCAGAGTGTTACAAATCCCTTTTTAACAAAGTATAAAAATGATCTTTACTTTTCAGTTCCTAGCCTATTATGCATGCTTAAAGTGACACTGAAGTGAAAAAAAACCCAATATAATGAATTGTATGTGTAGTATGGATAATTAATAGAACATTAGTAACAAAGAAAATAGTCTCATATTTTTATTTTCAGATATATATTATATATTTTTTAGAACTATGCATCATTCTGTAATATTTGCAGTTTACAAATCACATTCTGTATTTAACCACTTGAGGACCACAGTCTTTTCGCCCCTTAAGGACCAGAGCCCTTTTCTCCATTCAGACCACTGCAGCTTTCACGGTTTATTGCTCGCTCATACAACCTACCACGTAAATGAATTTTACCTCCTTTTCTTGTCACTAATACAGCTTTCTTTTGGTGCTACTTGATTGCTGCTGCAAATTTTACTTTTTATTATATTCATTAAAAAAGACATGAATTTTGTCAAAAAAATGACTTTTCTAACTTTCTGTGCTGACGTTTTTCAAATAAAGTAAAATTTCCTATACATTTGAGCGCGAAATTTATTCTGCTACATGTCTTTGATAAATAAAAAACCATTCCGTGTATATTTATTGGATTGGGTAAAAGTTATAGCGTTTACAAAGTATGGTGCCAAAAGTGAATTTTCCCATTTTAAAGCATCTCTGACTTTTCTGACCACCTGTCAGGTTTCATGAGGTGCTAAAATTCCAGGATAGTATAAATACCCCCCAAATGACCCCATTTTGGAAAGAAGACATCCCAAAGTATTCACAAAGAGGCATGGTGAGTTCATAGAAGATTTTATTTTTTGTCACAAGTTAGCGGAAAATGACACTTTATGACAAAAAAAAAAAAATTCAATTTCTGCTAACTTGTGACAAAAAAAAATGAAATCTGCCACAGACTCACCATAGCCCTCTCTGAATACCTTGAAGTGTCTACTTTCCAAAATGGGGTCATTTGTGGGGTGTATTTACTGTCCTGGCATTTTGGGGGTGCTAAATTGTAAGCACCCCTGTAAAGCCTAAAGGTGCTCATTGGACGTTGGGCCCCTTAGCGCACCTAGGCTGCAAAAAGGGGTCACACATGAGGTATTGCTGTACTCAGGAGTAGTATAATGTGTTTTGGGGTGTATTTTTACACATACCCATGCTGGGTGGGAGAAATATCTCTGTAAATGACAATCTTTTGATTTTTTTTACACACAATTGTCCATTTACAGAAAGATTTCTCCCACCCAGCATGGGTATGTGTAAAAATACACCCCAAAACGCATTATACTACTTCTCCTGAGTACGGCGATACCACATGTGTGGCACTTTTTTGCACCCTAACTGCGCTAAGGGGCCCAAAGTCCAATGAGTATCTTTAGGATTTCAAGGGTCATTTTGAGACATTTGTTTTCAAGACTACTCCTCGCGGTTTAGGGCCCCTAAAATGCCAGGACAGTATAGGAATAGAGTTGGGCCGAACCTCCGATTTTAGGTTCGCGAACCGGGTTCGCGAACTTTCGCGGAAGGTTCGGTTCGCGTTAAAGTTCGCGAACCGCAATAGACTTCAATGGGGATGCGAACTTTGAAAAAAAAAAAAAATTATGCTGGCCACAAAAGTGATGGAAAAGATGTTTCAAGGGGTCTAACACCTGGAGGGGGGCATGGCGGAGTGGGATACACGCCAAAAGTCACCGGGAAAAATCTGGATTTGACGCAAAGCAGCGTTTTAAGGGCAGAAATCACATTGAATGCTAAATGACAGGCCTAAAGTGCTTTAAAACATCTTGCATGTGTATACATCAATCAGGGAGTGTAATTAAGGTACTGCTTCACACTGACACACCAAACTCCACTGAACAGAACAGGTATGCAGTGGCGGGTTCACTGAACAGAACAGGTATGCAGTGGCGGGTCCACTGAACAGGTATACAGTGGCGGGTCCACTGAACAGAACAGGTATGCAGTGGCGGGTTCACTAAACAGGTATACAGTGGCGGTCCACTGAACAGAACAGGTATGCAGTGGTGGGTTCACAGAACAGGTATGCAGTGGCAGGATCAATGAACAGGTATGCAGTGGCAGGATCACTGAACAGGTATGCAGTGGCAGGATCAATGAACAGGTATGCAGTGGCAGGATCAATGAACAGGTATGCAGTGGCAGGATCAATGAACAGGTATGCAGTGGCAGGATCAATGAACAGGTATGCAGTGGCAGGATCAATGAACAGGTATGCAGTGGCAGGATCACTGAACAGGTATGCAGTGGCAGGATCAATGAACAGGTATGCAGTGGCAGGATCAATGAACAGGTATGCAGTGGCAGGATCAATGAACAGGTATGCAGTGGCAGGATCAATGAACAGGTATGCAGCCAGGGACAAGCTAAGGCTAACTAATCTTTCCCTATGAGAGACTGCAGTAGCTCGCCCTACTCTAACTAATGCAGGCACACGAGTGGCCACGGCCGCCGCTGCCTGCCTATATAAGGGGGGGTGGGGCTCCAGGGGCTAGTGTAGCCTAATTGGCTACACTGGGCCTGCTGACTGTGATGTAGAGGGTCAAAGTTGACCCTCAGTGCATTATGGGGCGAACCGCAATGGGGCGAACTTTTCCGCAATAAAGTTCGCGTGCGGTACCCGCACGCGAACCACCTAGGTTCGCGCGAACCAGGTTCGCCGGCGAACCGTTCGGCCCAACTCTATATAGGAACCCCACAAATGACCCATTTTAGAAAGAAGACACCTAAAGGTATTCCGTTAGGAGTACGGTGAGTTCATAGAAGATTTTTTTTTTGTCACAAGTTAGCGGAAATTGATTTTTATTGTTTTTTTTTCACAAAGTGTCATTTTCCGCTAACTTGTGACAAAAAATAAAATCTTCTATGAAGATTCTATGGCAGTTAGGGTGCAAAAAAGTGCCACACATGGGGTATAACCACACTCGGAAGAAGTCGTTTAATGTGTTTTGGGGTGTATTTTTACACATACCCATGCTGGGTGGGAGAAATCTCTCTGCAAATGACAATTTTTTGTTTTTTTTACAAACAATTGTCCATTTACAGAGAGATTTCTCCCACCCAGCATGGGTATGTGTAAAAATACACCCCAAAACACATTATACTACTTCTCCTGAGTACGGCAATACCACATGTGTGGCACTTTTTTGCACCCTAACTGCGCTAAGGGGCCCAAAGTCCAATGAGTACCTTTAGGATTTCACAGGTCAATTTGAGAAATTTCGTTTCAAGACTACTCCTCATGGTTTTTGGCCCCTAAAATGCCAGGACAGTATAGGAACCCCACAAATGACCCCATTTTAGAAAGAAGACACCCCAAGGTATTCCGTTAGTAGTATGGGGAGTTCATAGAAGATTTTATTTTTTGTCACAAGTTAGCGGAAAATGACACTTTGTGGAAAAAAAAGCAATAAAAATCAATTTCCGCTAACTTGTGACAAAAAATAAAATCTTCTATGAACTCACCGTATTACTAACAGAATACCTTGGGGTGTCTTCTTTCTAAAATGGGGTCATTTGTGGGGTTCCTATACTGTCCTGGCATTTTAGGGGCCCTAAACCATGAGGAGTAGTCTTGAAACGAAATTTCTCAAAATGACCTGTGAAATCCTAAAGGTACTCATTGGACTTTGGGCCCCTTAGCGCAGTTAGGGTGCAAAAAAGTGCCACACATGTGGTATCGCCGCACTCGGGAGAAGTAGTTTAATGTGCTTTGGGGAGTATTTTTACACATACCCATGCTGGGTGGGAGAAATATCTCTGTAAATGGACAATTGTGTGTAAAAAAAATTAAAAAATTGTCATTTACAGAGATATTTCTCCCACCCAGCATGGATATATGTAAAAATACACCACAAAACACATTATACTACTTCTACTGAGTACGGCAATACCACATGTGTGGCACTTTTTTGCACCTTAACTGTGCTAAGGGGCCCAAAGTCCAATGAGCACCTTCAGGCTTTACAGGGGTGCTTACAATTTAGCACCCCCCCCCCACTTGCCAGGACAGTTAACAAACCCCACAAATGACCACATTTTGGAAAGAATACACGCTAAGGTATTCCATGAGGACCATGGTGAGTTCATAGAAAATTTTATTTTTTGTCACAAGTTAGCGGAAAATGACATTTTGTGAAAAAAAAATAAACAAAACCACAATTTCTGCTAACTTGTGACAAAAAATAAAATATTCTATGAACTCACCATGCACTTAACGGAATACTTTGGGGTGTCCTCTTTCCAAAATGGCATCATTCGTGGGGTCTGTCCTGGCATTTTAGGGTCTCTGCAATCATTACATGTATGGCCAGCATTAGGAGTTTCTGCTATACTCCTTATATTGGGCATAAGGGTAATGCACTCTGGGCTGAAAGGAAAAATGAAAATCAAACAATTAATCAATCAATGTGGATGAAAAAATATTTGCCAAAAAAATTTGAAAAAAAAAGAGGGGAAGGCGCCTGCCAGGACATAGGAGCTGCCGCCCCAAAAATCCAAACCCACCAGCTCGTATGCCCTGGCAAACACGATTTATCCATTCACACTGAACGATGTGGATGAACAAATCATTGCCAGAGTTCTTTTTTGATACAAAGTGCTTACCAAAGCATATGAAACCCCAACACCGCTCCTCGGCCCATATGCCTCAGCAGACGTATCTTTTTGACTGCAGAGGAGAACTCTCGTCCTGCAGCGTTGCATGCACCGATTTTGTGTAACCTGACAGAAGCACAATGCTTCTGTCAGGATGCACCATCAGTGCTGCAGCTGATTGGTCGGTCTGGATAGAAAAAAGAGAGAAGAAAAAAGACAAAACAATACAAAAAGGAGGGGAAGGCGTCTGCCAGGACATAGGAGCTGCCGCCCCAAAAATCCAAACCCACCAGCTCGTATGCCCTGGCAAACCTGATTTATCCATTCACACCGATCGATGTGGATGAACAAATCATTGTCAGAGTTCTTTTTTGATACAAAGTGCTTGCCAAAGTGTATGAACCCCAACACCACTCCTCGGCCCATATGCCTCGGCAAACGTATCTTTTTGACCGCGGAGGAGAAATCTCGTCCTGCAGCGCTGCATGCACCAATTTTGTGTAACCTGACAGACGCGCAATGTTCTGTCAGGATGCACCATCAGTGCTGCAGCTGGTTAGTCGTTCGCTCGGTCCACCTGGAAGGTTAATGGATGGAAAAAGAGAAAAAAAATTACAAAAAAACCCCAAAAAACAAGCAAGCAGCAAAGCAATTACTTTATTAACATTAATAAACTTTGAACTTTTTTAATCAAAACCTTAACATTGCGAACCAAACATTAACTTTTTTGCTTACCTGTTTTTTTTTGTTTTTTTTTTAACTTACCTCCCAAGGACAAACCTCTCCTCCCCCATGGGACAATGTGCGAATTGCAAATCGCACAGAGTTGTGGCGAAGTACATTACGCAATTTGTCCCAAGTGAAAGGAGAGGTTTCTGGCAGCCCTGTGTATTAGGGTCTCTGGAAACCCGATGTTTGGTTTCACACTGCATATTGACATATCCGGTGGGTCGAGCCCGCCGCACCGTATCGTCCAAAACAGACCGTCAGGCAATACCACAAGAGTAGCATTCGGCCTAGTAATGAACTGCGTCGCCATAGACTAACATGACTTCCGGGCCGATCGATATTGCCACAGAAGCCACGCAGTAACGTAGGCATGCACTAGCGTTATGTCAAGCACTTCCGGCGTAAGGGGGGACCGCAAAGTGTGACTTTCGCTAGGCATTTTGCCCTAATGCATCGCAGCAGTGTGAAATAGCACTGAGAGACCCTTGTGTGCCTACCGCTGTGTCTGGAGTTCCCTACTCTCTAATAGTGTACCTGCTCGTGGTACCTCTCAAAACACTCCCCTAGGGATAGGCCAGGCTGGTCAGGACAGGTGGGACAATAAACAGTGGTGTCACACCTTATTCCAGCCCTGCTGCAGACACGACAACGTTTTCTTCGGATTCGGTGACCTGGGGTACTCGGAATTGGATAGGCGTAATGCCTTCCATGCAGCCGGCTAGTTGCATCTTGGGGTTGGGCCATGGCACCTCCTGGATAAAGGAGTTCCATCATGATCTGTTTATGAAATTGAATAAACGATCCAGTTCTCCCAGCCTTACTGTAGAGAACAAAGCTGTTGTAAATTGCCAATTGAATGAGGTAAAAAGACACTTTTTTATACCAGCGTCTTGTTTTTCGGGCAACTAAATAGGGCGCTAACCTCTGGTCATTGAAGTCCACCCCTCCCATGTTAGTATTATACTCGTGGACGACAAGGGGTTTTTCAATGACCTCAGTTCACCGTTGAATTTCAACTGTCGTGTCTGCGTGAATGGTGGACAGGAAGTAAACCTCCCTCTTGTCCTTCCATTTCACCGCGAGCAGGTCGTCAGCACACAAGGCGGCCCTCTGCCCCGGTTCAAGTCTGGTGGTAATGAGCCATTGGGGGAAGCCCCGGTGACTATCCCGCACAGTGCCACAGCATCGGATTTTTTCTATTTTTAAGTGCTGAAAGAGGGCCACACTTGTGCAATAATTGTCCACAAAAAGATGGTACCCCTTCTGGAACAAGGGTAACACCAAGTCCCACACAACCTTTCCACTGCTCCCCAGGTAGTCAGGGCATCCGACCGGCTCCAATTTTGAGTATTTTCCCTCATAGACCCTAAAATAAGATGTATAGCCTGTGGCCCTTTCACAGAGCTTATACAGTTTCACCCCATACCGGGCGCGCTTGCTTGGGATGTACTGTTTGATGCGAAGGCGCCCGGTAAAACGTATGAGGGACTCGTCTACGCAGATGTCCTGGTCAGGGGTATAAGCATCTGCAAATCTGGATGACAAGTGGTCTATAAGGGGTCGAATTTTGTGGAGCCGGTCAAAAGCAGGGTGGTCACTCCGATGACAGATTTCGTTGTTACTGAAGTGCAGGAAGCGCAGGATGTTCTCAAATCGTGTCCTGGACATGGCAGCAGAGTACAGGGGAACATGATATGCTGGGTCCGTAGACCAATAAGGCCGCAACACATTCTGCTTTACTAGTCCCGTGTGAAGGAGAAGGCCCAAAAAAATTTTAATTTCGGAAACTTGCACTGGTTTCCACCGAAAAGGCTGGGCAAGGAACTTTTCCGGATTGGCGGTTGTGGCCTTACGGTTGGTCTCTGCCACAATTAAGTCTAAGAGATCCTGGGTGAAGAACAGAAAGAAAAAGTCTAGGGCCGATCCTAGATTATCTGTCTCCACCTGGACTCCAGACTGGGCGGTGAAAGGGGGAAGTACGGGTGCGGCGGAATCAGGGGATTGCCAATTTGGGTTTGCCAGCACCTCTGGTAAACTAGGGGTAGTACGGGCCCGTCTTCTTGGTGGCTGCGACTGGGATCTTACTGCACGTGCCACCGAACCAGTTTCAACTTCCATGCTGGTGCTCGCCACTTCACCAGGGTCTACGGAAGTACTGGTTCTAGGTCCAGGAGATGTTGTGCTGCTGGTGCCTGCCCCACCATGAAATCTCAGACCAGCACGAACACCACTCTGCTGCCCTTGAGGCCGATCCTGCGCCACCTGCGGTCCAACAACATGGGGTGTGGTACGCCTGGCTCTAGCCGGGACCTCAACCTCGTCATCAATATCGGTCAGTGAGCCACTGCTCAATTCAGGTTCAAACTCTGACCCGGAAGATTCGTCGAATGAGGCGTCCCAATCGTCCTCATCCAACTGGGCCATGTACCTGAGAACCTCATCATCGGAATACCCCTTTCTTGCCATGGTGGACTGATAAATTTAGGGGGTATTCCTCTGAGACTACCCAGAAAAAAGAGCACCTACCTAGCAAAAGGGAGTATTTGAGAGGTAGAAAGCTGTGGTCACTGAGTTTTGATAAAAAAAAAATCAAAACTGATGTTTACAGTGCCACAGCTATTGTACAGTGTTTTTTGCAGTGATCAGAAAAAAAAAATTTCTGTCACTGCGGTGGGGCGGGCTAAACGCAAGTGCAGGTGAACGATCAGGCCTGATCGGGCAAACACTGCATTTTTTTGTGGATCCTAGTGACCCTAATAGATCTGACTGCGATCAGTAATGATCACTTACAGATACTATATAGTACCAATGTTGATTAGTGACAGTGATGACGCTAATTAGTGACTGTGGTGCAGTGGGCTGAGCACTAAGTGACACTTACAAAGGGGCCTAGCTAACTGGCCTAACTGCTAACACTAGTGATACTAAAAAAGTGACAGTTTTCACTGATCACTGTTTTTAGATCACTAGGATAGTGACAGGGGGGTGGTGGCGAGTGAGGAATCAGAGGCAATCAGAAACAATCACATGACAATCAAAGGCAATCACAGGGCAATCGCAGGCCAATCACAGGGCACTCAATTCACGGGACAATCAAAGCCAATCACGGGACAATCAAAGCCAATCACAGGCCAATCAAAGCCAATCACAGGCCAATCAAAGCCAATCAAAGCCAATCACAGGCCAATCACAGGGCAATCAAACCAATCATGGGACAATCAAAGCCGATCACGGGACAATCAAAGCCGATCACAGGCCAATCAAAGCCAATCACAGGCCAATCAAAGCCAATCACAGGCCAATCACAGGCCAATCACAGGGCAATCACAGGGCAATCAAAGCCAATCACGGGACAATCAAAGCCAATCACGGGACAATCAAAGCCTATCACGGGACAATCAAATACAATTACAGCACAATCAAATAGAATGTCAGCACAATGAAATTGAATGTCAGCACAATGAAATTGAATGTCAGCACAATCAAATACAATTACAGCACAATCAAATACAATGCATTGGGAAGGTGATTGGGGGGGGGGGGGGGGGTCTGAGGGCGATCTGAGGGTGTGGGGGGTTGATTAGGTGCCCGCACGGGGCAGACTGGGTCCTGATCTGGTGGGTGGCAGACACAGGGGGTGACGATAGGAGATCAGTGAGGGATTACAGGGGAGAATAGATGTAAACAATGCACTGGGGAGGTTATCAGGAAGGGGGGGGGGGTCTGAGGGCAATCTGAGGGTCTGGGTGGGTGATCAGGTGCCCCCAAGGGACAGTTTAGGGTCTGCTCCGATGGCTGGTGGTGACAAGAGGTGATAGGCAGGTGATAGGCAGGTGATAGACAGGTGATCAGTGGGTAAGGCAGCTGTATACAAATGTATACAGTACACAGGGGGGTGGTCTGGGGGGGGGAATCTGAGGGTAGGGGGGGTGATCAGGGGACCCTAGGGGGCAGTTAGGGACCTAACCTAGGGGATAGCGTCGCTAGATAGTGACAGGGAGTGATTGATGGGTTTTTATGGGGGTGATTGGGTGCTAACAGTGGTGTTCTGGGGTGGTCAGGGGGGGGGTTCTGAGGGCTGGGGTGGGCGATCGGGGGGTCTGTGTAGCTAAAAGTGTGTGTTGCTGTGCTTACAGTAAGGGCTGCCGTCCTCTCTGATGGTCGCACGACGAGTGACCATCAGCGGAGGAGGCAGCCAGTATAATACACTTTGTTACAATAACAAAGTGTATTATACTCTCTGATTGGCTGCGATCGCGCAGTTTGAAACCCGCCGGCGCTGCTGATTGGCCGGCGGGTTTCCGAGCAGGGTGGGCGGAGCCTATTACCGGCGACGATCGTGTCATTAATGACGCGATCGCCGCACAGCCACCTCTGATGCTGCCCCCGCCGATGGGCGTATTGCGGTCGTTTAGGCCCGATCTTTGCCGCCGCCCATCGGCTGGGGGCGGTCCTCAAGTGGTTAAAGCTTTAAAAAAGAGCAGAGCTAATTACCCTCTGAACTTCCCTGCAGTAAAACCTCTCAATCTGTCTCTCTTTGTTTCTTTGATGTATAATTGCTTTAGAAAACAGGACTGTATCTGACCCAAGTTGGGTTGAAGAGCTTAGAGAAGCTCTTTTGCATAATAACAGATAACAACTGAAGTTTCTTATAGTGGATCCGAGATAAACTTTTACTCCTTGCATAATTGTGTTCCTTTCATATAGTTTATAGGGCATTCCTCGAGCCAAATACCTTTTTTATTTTGTTGTAATACTCCAATTCCCTATAAACTAAACAAGCCTCATCCACAGCTTCTTTTGTGCCTTGGCACTGTAGCAAGGGCTTATGGGAGCTCAGTCTGGGCAGGAGGAGGAGGAGGTTACTAGCCATTGATTTCAGAGGCAGAGGGGAGGAGGGAGGAGGAGAGGGGATTGAATTTACACACAGGCAAGCTGATAGCATCTCCAGCCCTCAGCCTGTGACAATGTGACAAACAGAACATGGCTGCTCTCATTGTATCACAGGAATAAATAATAATACACTTTTGAAGCTGGTTGCAGCTGGATTTGCTGTGTAAACTTTAGATAAGCTATATAGACAAGTTACTTGTTATAGTTAGTTTTTCATCTCGGATCCGCTTTAAAGTCAATGGGAATTGTTAATATCAATATCGTTAATATCAAAAAAGCCAGATACACAGGGAAGGCTCTGGGTCCTAATGAGCCTTCCCTCTCTTCTCCCGGTGCCCATTCCAGCGCATGATCCCCCGTAGCAGCATTCGACCAATTTGGTCAAATGCTGCTGTTTCTGCCACTGAAGGGAGGCTTCAGAAGTCTTCGGGAGCCCGAGTGATCCTGTAGACGGGCCGCTCCATACTGCACACCCGCAAGCACCCTCTCTCCCGCGCTTGCGCACGCGCAGTATGGAGCTGTCTCCACAGTATGCAGCTGCCTCCACTTCCAAAGTCCCCGCATCAAACGGAGGAGCCAGAGCTGCACCGAGGGCACCGGTAGAGGATAGGGAAGGCTCATTAGGACCGAGCCTTCCCTCTCCTTAGGGAAATATCTGGCTTTTTTTGTTTTGTTTTGTTAATAACGACTCCCAATGACTTTAACTCTTCCTGTACTGGAAAACAAAATTAGACCCTTATCTTTGCTAGTAATGTTCTATTTCTTTGCTGTACTGCATGTACAATTCATTATCTCATAAGTTTATTTTGGCTTCAGGTTTGCTGTAAATGGCGTAAGCTTGAATATGAGCTATTTTTGTTCACATCCCAGCCTCCTGGACAAGATACAGCATTCCGAGATATCTCCCCTCATCAGGTTCTCTGTTGCATTTCGCTTGCCTTTTGACTCTTGCATCATCCTGGGGACTTTCATTGTGAAAAATGCAAAACCTCATATTGAAGAGGAAAAAAAACACAGGTATGATAACCACAAACTTTTCTAAACAAATAAAACACGTCATTTGAAAATCTATATTTAAACATATCAGTAAAACACGTGAGGTGTGGTCTAGTCATGGAAAGGATTCCATTTTTGTTGACATACCAAAAGTTTCTTTGAGCAATGAGCACAATACACTGTAATAAGTAGGTCAAGATAAAAGCGTAAGGCTACATTTCAATGAGGACCTGTTGCCACTGTTTCATGGCATTACATTTAAACATAACGTGCCATCATTTCCAGTGTAGCCTAGATGTCACTCATTGTAATGAATGTAAAAACATCTGCTGTCTGTAAAAAGTGCATACAACAGCCTGCAATGGGGAAATGTGACTTAAAGGACCACTGTAGGGATGTTGCCATCTTTTTTTTCCGTTTGTGCAATACCAGTTGCCGGGCTGTCCTGCTGATCCTCTGTCTCTAATACTTTTAGCCCTAGACCCTGAACAAGCATGCAGCAGATCAGGTGTTTCCAACATTAATGTTGGAACTGACAAGATTAGCTGCATGCTTGTTTCTGGTGTTATTCAGACACTACTGCAGCCAAATAGATCAGCAGGGCTGCCAGGCAACTGGTCTTGCTTAAGGGGGAATAAATATGTCAGCCTCTATGTACCTCTCGCTACAATTGTCCTTTATTTAAAGGACAGCTGAAGTGAGAGAAGAATATGGAGGCTGTCATACTTATTTCCTTATAAACAATACCAGTTGCCTGGCAGGCTTCCTGATCGGTTTGGCTGCAGTAGTGTCTGAATAACATCATAAACAAGCATGCGGCTAATCATGTCACATCTGACTATAATGTCAGAAACAAGCTGCATATGCTTGTTCAATTGGAGGCAGACGATTAGCAGGATAGCCAGGCAACTTGTATTGCTTGAAAAGAAAATAAATATGGCAGTTTCCATATTCCTCTTGCTTCAGCTGTCCTATAAACAATGGGTCCATTATGCATTAAGCACTGTGTGTTGCAGTAAAAAGAAATAGGGCTTGATTCAGTAAACGGTGCTAACCCAGTTAGCACACCTAAGCACTTTGGGCGTGTTAACTAGGGTGCTAACTAGGTTAGCACCGTTTTCCAAAACAGTCCGCGTACAAAGTCCCGCGCACAAACATTTGCATGCGCAAAGTCCGGTGCGTGCGAAACGTCGGATTGCGATGGCCCTATAACGTCTCATTGGATGCGACTTTAACGTTGCATGGGGTGCGACATTGAGGTTGCATCCAATGCGACGTTATAGGTCCATTAGGTGTGACAATTTCGCGCGCGCAAAGTTTTGCGAGCGGGACTTTGCACGCGATGCGTTTCGCACGCGTTTTAATGCGCGAATAGCTGGTTTAGGCATGAAGAGGCATGCTAAGTAGGTGTGCTAACACTTAGCACCGTTTACTGAATCGATCCCATATAGTGCTATACTGGAGATGGTAGGTAAGGTCAAAAGTGGAAATTTGGGTGGCCGAGGAGGCACAAAAGTTTGGGCACCCTGTAGGCGCTCAGGTTAAATGCGGCTATAAACGGGGAAATTTGCGCTGGAGGTGCCCAATATTTCATATACAATACATTGTGCTGAAGGGTGTGTGGATATCAGCAGGTTTGTTGCAGGGTGGTGGTTAGGGATAGGCATGAGTGGGTGGTCAGTTAGGGTTAGGCATTGGTAGGGGGCGGGGTTGGCTGGGGTTAGGTATTGGTTGGGTGGTTTAGTTAGGCATCATTGTGGGGTCAGTTAGGGATCATGTGAGGGTTAGGTTTAGCATTAGTAAAATATGGGTAAAATTGATAAAATTGATAGATATTTTACTATTGGAATTATCACTGCCCAATTGTAGAATATCAGTAATTTTACCCATGTTCTACTAACGGCTATTTCCAGGGCCCAAGTTTCCCCAGTGCCCTTTTCGTATGTACGTGATTAGGTATCCTTTGTCAGGTCAGAGACGTTACAGAGAGCATAGCTCATAAATATAGCACCACTGAAGAGCTAATGCCCTGGCTGACATAAGGCCTATGTGGGCCAAGGTCCGAAGTGCAACTTCTGCATTCTATACTGCTACGTGCTGCAGCCGCACCTGTACTTTTAATTACAGGTGCAAGCAAAATACCAAAAGACTAGCCATTATTACTAGCTATGCACCATACATAGTGCTCCCCCCCCCCCCCCCCCCCACCATGGCACCTCAGTCTTCCACTAGCATTGATTCGGCGAAGAACAGACAACTCCAATTAATATTTATTTGATATTTTGATTGCAAAAGTCATAGTCTTGTTAGATTTGATATTTGTATTTAATCTAATCCTGAATATATGAATCTGCTTTTGTGATTTTATAAGTATTTTTCTTTCCAGGTATTATTTTAATTATCTTTAGTGCACGTTTTTCTGTGCGTTTTTCTGTGGATTTTTGGTTTTATTCCATGCATACCAATGAAGTGAATTTACATCATGGAAATGTATCTAATTAACTTAAAAAATGGGTGCAATTTTTTGCACAAAACATGTTTTTGCTGCATTGCCATTGACTATTTGACTTACATTAATTACAAATCACACATTGCACAAACAAGAAAAAGGCAGAACAATATGTATAACGCTCACAAATTTGTTGTCTGAATGACCCCTTAGAAGACACATAATGCACTTGCCCCAGATGACTTACAATACATCCCAATTAAAGAAGCTGACTGAACTCATTTATTTATAGGTCACTATATCTTTGTTTTCTATACTGATTTGTACATGGATTAGTTCAGAATCACTGGCAGAAAGCTGGACGCTTCACATCTTGCTGAATGACTAAAAAACATACAATCTGGAGAAATAAGAATGACTTTTAATGGAAGATATAAAAAAAGTAGAAAAATCTAGCTGAGCTATGCATGGGGTGTGGGGCTGCCACATTTGTAACAAATATAAACCTGTGTTATAAAGAGTGCAGCCATCTGCACAAATATCGTGCAACTGAATTCAGACCAAAAACTGGGGCTTTTACCATGCAGATTATACCTAATTTCATACACATGAATTTCCAAAGGGATCACTTTACATCGCCTTTACTGAGGGATTACTGAGCCTCTGTAGCTAAGGGATCATCCCCAAACTTCCATCGCAACTCACTTGGTGTAACTGTAAAGTGCTGGAGGAAGGAAACTATTCCCCTCCCCTCATCCATATGCTTCGCTGTGTACAGACACTCCATTTGTGTGAGGCTAACTTCACACTATGGGCTCGATTCACTAAACCGTGATAACTCAAATATCACACCTTATTAAAGATATCACACCTTATCAAAGTTAACACGCCTTATCAGAGTCGCATAGAAAGCGTTATGAACCCACAGGGGCTCAGAGCAGGACGAGTGCCATTGCCAATTAGCGGCAGAGTTTGGAATTCTCGCTATGCTACTCTGAAAAGGCATGTTAACTTTGATAAGGTGTGATATCTTTGATAAGGTGTGATATCTTTGACAAGGGGCTTGATTCACTAAGCCGTGTTAACTCATATCACGGCCGTTTTCGCGCATTTTCGCGTTTGCGCGTGATGGACTGATGGTGAATTTTCGCAGCAATGCGTGATCGCACGCAAACACGAAAATGCACGCGAAGCGGCCGTGATTTGAGTTACCACGACTTAGTGAATCAAGCCCAAGGTGTGATATTTGAGTTATCACGGTTTAGTGAATTAAGCCCCATGTGCCCTGCATAACAAAGCCAACTCTGCAAGCTACAATATGCACATCATTATATTTCGTAGCATGAGAAATTGGTATCCAGAAACATTATTAGAAAGTGTGTTTGGATAATGTGATCTGTTAGAACACAGGGATGTGAACATGCCCATACAAAAGTACTCAGCGATGCACAGAGTGGGAATGCACTATTAGGGCCTTGTCACACCGGAGAGCATTTTTCAGGTCGTTTTTGTTTTTTAAAAAAATGCTCCAATTGACTTGCAGTTGCAGCAATTGGAATCGTTTTTTTTTTTAAACGAAAAGGACCAGAAAAATGCTCACTGGTGTGTTTCCAGCTTTAAAGCGTATCCGAGATAAAAAAAACTTTTCTATATATCTTATCTGAAGTTTAGATGGTTTACACAGTAAATCTATCTGCAAACAGCTTCAACAGTATATGATTATTTCTTCCTGTGATCAAATGAGAGCAGCCACATTCTGCTTGTTATCATTACACACAGGCAAGCTGCTCTGTATCTCCACCCCTCAGCCTGTGAAAACTCCACTCCCCTCTCTACCTCCTTGCCTCTGAAATCTCAGTCAGCAGCTCCCAGCTGGTAACGCCTCCTCCTATTTGGCTTGATGAATGCCTTATAAAATATATGTAAGGGGCACAATTATGAAATGTGTAAAACTTTATCTCAGATCCACTTTAAAGGGAATCTATCATGAAGCAATATACCCAAGTGATTATGGCTGCTGATCACAGGCTTGTGTGACTTATGCGAAATTGATTATGGCTGCATCCCTTAAAGTCTCATGTTCGTTAAACAGCTGCTATATAAATTGTTCAAAGCTAAACAAGTAATTAGTTAATGACTTGTTTAAATTAATTTAAATTAGTTTTAGGATTCATTCAGATATTTATTTTATATTTCACTTTCAATGTATCAGTTGTCTCCGTTTTGATAACAGAACTTAAATTCCTGTCTTGCATGACTTTTCCAGATACGGCATACGCTACGCGACCATATGCCAACAGACACAATGAATGCTTATAGAGACAGCCTACATCCATTCCCACTAGTTCTTTCAAGGCAAAATGGACATGACGAAAAAGCATCTCAACTGCAATCAGGACATTTCTGTAAAAGCACTTTTTAAGCATTATTCCATGGCGAGACACTATAACTTCCTTTTGCTCTTATGGGAGGTGTTCTGCCATTTTGGCCTCGTAGCATGAATAAAAAAGCCGAAAACTGCCTACTGCTGAAGACCCAGATTCCGGTAGAATAGACCAGTGTCCTTTGCTGCTTCCCTATCCATGAACATTGGCTGAAGTTCACAATCAGTGGATGGAATAACCATTGTGGATTCCTTTTCTTTTTTCTTCTATTCTTTTTGTAGCTTCCTCAAAGTGTGCTAAAAGTGCATGGAACTCCTGGATCTCTACCTACCCCTGAGGAGTGAAAAACCAAAGCTCAATGGGCAGCTGCACTTCACATGGTCAATTAGTTACTCTAGTTCAGCTCTCTGTTTAGGAAAGTTACTGGAGCATATATAAAGTTCACAGTGATATCATTAAGTAGATGGTTGGAAGGTCAATTGTGTGGGTGTGCTCATTCATTTTTAAGACACTTAATACTATTATATTGCCATGATAGAGCCATTTATTGATTAGAGAGGAACTGTAGTGAAAATAATGTAATGAATAAAATATATATATGTTTTTTTTAACAATATTGATTTATAGATAATTTAGTCAGTGTTTGCCCATTGTAAAATCTTTCCTCTCCCTGATTTACATTCTGAAAAATTGATTTGATTTGATCTGATTTATAAACTGTCAGCACCACGGTCATGACATCACACTTTGGGAGGAGTTTTACCTCAATATCAGCCATGCAGATGTCCCTGATGATCTATTTGAGAGAAGGTAAAGATTTCTAAGCTACTGATTGAGATAAAGCAATGCTGGGTTAAAGATCCTCTTTATCTAATTTTTGTTCCAAAAATGTCTTTTTGTCATTGTTTTACAGTTTAATTATTTCCGATTTGAGGATACTTTTTACTTGCAGGTCAGGAGAACAGCTATGGGGTCGAATGTGGCCCCGTCCTACGCAAACATCTTTATGGGAGTATACGAAGAAATGTTTGTATATACCAGTGAATTATTTCAGAAATACGCCAAGCAGTGGCATAGATATATAGATGATGTTTTTTGCGTGTGGGCGGGGCCGCATTCGACTCTTGTGACATTTGTTGAGGAACTGATGGCTAGATGCCCAACGACCCGACTTACTATCCATTCCACGGCTGAAGAAGTGAGTTTTCTTGATACTCTGGTACAACGAAGTGGGGATGGGCTCATTACCGACCTCTATGTGAAGCCCACGGATGTCAACTCCCTTCTTCATTACGGGAGTTTTTATCCGAGGGCTACTAGAGGCTCGGTTCCCATCAGTCAATTCCAGAGGATACACCATATAGTTGAGGAGGAGGAGGTGCGGACGAGGAGACTTGACGAGATGCAGAGCAAATTTGAGTCCAGAGGATATCCAGTTGATGTCCTGCAGAAGGCACGTACCAGAATTACCAACCAATCTGGTAGACAAAAAAATAGACAGCAGACACACAATCGGATTCCATTTGTAACGAGATATAATACTCAGAGTTCCAATATATCTAGGATAATACGAAGACATTGGCATTTATTGACAGATAGCTTTCCCGACGTTGAGCAATTTAGGAACCCCCCACTAATATCCTATAGAAAACCACCGACACTTAGAGATCGATTAGTACATGCTGACTTGACACTGGATAGCGATGTAACTCAGACACATAGAAGAGGCACTTATCCCTGTCTGAACTGTGTTCACTGCAGTTCTGTTATTAAAGGTCCCTGTATATTACATCCCCATTTGGGCACAAAAATTACAATTAAAGGGTGGCACACATGTGATTCTGACTTTGTCGTCTATGCCTTAAAGTGCCCCTGTGGTTTATTATACATTGGACAGACCACCAAAAAACTCAAAAAACGTCTATCATCCCATAAACATGCCATTAGGGAACGACTTACTGATCAGGCTGTACCGTATCACTTTGTCCAGATGGGCCATCATGTCAGCCAACTTAGATTTATGGTGATAGAGAGGGTCTCGCCTTTGAGGAGGGGGGGTGACCGATTAAAAAAGTTGCTTTGAAGGGAGGCCTATTGGATTAAGAGGCTGGACACAATGGAGCCTAGGGGTTTAAACAGGGAACTTGACCTTGTGCCCTTTTTATAATTGCTCCATTGTGCCCAGCCTCGATCGGTCCTTTCTATGTATGTATATATATATATATATTGTCTGTTATATTGCAGATATTGTTATACACTGATGACTCTAGGAAACCCTATGTGTTATGGATCTGGTATCTGTTTGATTAGAAATTGTGTGTATATACAGGCTCATTATGCTGATATTCTTGGGAAGTTACTGTATACATTATTTTTCATTGTTGCCTCTTCTTTTCTCCCCCTCCCCCCCTTTCTACCTTCTCTCTCTGTTCCTCCCCATTTTCCTTTTCTCCTTCCCCTCTTTACTGCTTCCTAAGATTATTAGATCTACCGCTATGCATAGCTATCCGCATAGGGGTCCATAGGATTAGTATGTGTCCAAATGGTACGCATGGACACGGACATTTGGATTTGAGTATATGCATGTTTATTTACGCATCAATATAGGCTGCCCCGGATTGGCTGACGGCTCCGGCCTCGTAACATCGGGTGGTGACGTAGGCGGACTTATCGAGGGCTGGGCGGCCATGGGGGGCAGGATAGGTGGGAAGGTCCCGCTTGCACATCCTATCAGATCAGCCAAACGTAAGTTCCCCATCAGGTCAGGTAGACTAGGACCATTATGATTGGGCAATAGTGATTTAAATTGATTGGCTGTTGTTAACCATGTTAAGTATAAATACCAGTGTGTTTGATATACTGTTGTGACTTCCAACTCAGCTTGATAAAGAGGCGTGCAGCCTTGAAACGTTGCTTGTATCATTGGAATGCAATAAAAGAGCAGAAGAAACTGATAGACGGTGCCGGCTTCATCTTTTCTGTCAGCATATTATATGCAAAAAGCATTTTTTTTTTACTAGACCAGCATTGGAAGGGTTAAACACAGAGGTTTAAAGTTCCGTGGAGAGATATGCAGAAGTTCAGATTGTTACATTCTATTTAGTTATATGTATCTATTGAGAAATGTTACACACTCTTTGGCTGTCCTCCAACTCCTTCTCAGTCAGAGAGATGAGTCACATTCAACACTTAGATACATTTATGTAAACAAAATGTATCTATGTCAGCTTCGGATGCGTCTGCAATCTCCAGGAACTTTAAAGCACTGTGTAACCCTTCCAATGCTGGTCTAGTAAAAAAAAAAAATGCTGGTTGCATATAATATACTGTAAATAATGTTTTAGAGCAAAGTTGAAATGCAGGGTTATATTCCGCTTTAAAAATGGATCCGTGAGCGATCCGGGGGATCAGTTTTGAAAAACTGAACGGAGAGTCTGGATAACTTCATGGACCCCCACGGACCCTGGATTAGCATGGAGGGGTAGTGAAAGGCAATACAAAAACCCCGCTTGCTGCTCATTACATTACATATAGAGCAAATAGCTGGCGAGGGGGCGGGGACGGGGACCCAGGTGAGAGTGGTGGGGTGACCCCCCCTTCCGCCGCTGTGCCCGCTGCCCCCCTTCCTGGCTGCTCACCCCTCCAGCTCGGCAACCCCCCCCCCCCACCCTCGGCCAGGGCTGGGGATACGTTTTTTTAAAATGCAAACGGATTGGAAAGGTATGCTGCTAAACGGCAGCACGGATCTGTTTGCATTCCGGTTTTGAAAACAGGAACCCGGACCACGGATTGCGTTCTGCAACCGTGCCTAGTGTGGACTGAGCCTTGCATCGTCACAAATTGTGGACATGGAATATTCATGCAAGCATATTAATGATGAAAGAATAATTTTGCTATCATTTTCCCTCCAAAGCCATATTTCTTTATTAAAGTTCATATGATTACAATGAACCCTTTCTAAGGTCTTTTTGGCATCAATTATAATCATAATACTTTTTTCTTTTGCTTTTTCTGCCATTGATACATTAAGCTAATTCTTACATAAATATTCACATAGGAAAATCTGCCTTTTCTGAGACCCGCTTGCTGTGGTCTTGTACAGTGGGATGCGAAAGTTTGGGCAACCTTTTTTTTAATTGTCATGATTTTCCTGTATAAATCGTTGGTTGTTACGATAAAAAATGTCAGTTAAATATATCATATAGGAAACACACACAGTGATATTTGAAAAGTGAAATAAAGTTTATTGGATTTACAGGAAGTGCGCAATAATTGTTTAAATAAAATTAGGCAGGTGCATAAATTTGTCATTTTATTGATTCCAAAACCTTTAGAACTAATTATTGGAACTCAAATTGGCTTGGTAAGCTCAATGACCCCTGACCTACATACACAGGTGAATCCAATTATAAGAAAGAGTATTTAAGGGGGTCAATTGTAAGTTTCCCTCCACTTTTAATTTTCTCTGAAGAGTAGCAACATGGGGGTCTCAAAAAAACTCTCAAATGGCCTAAAGACAAAGATTGTTCACCATCATGGTTTAGAGGAAGGATACAGAAAGCTGTCTCAGAGATTTCAGCTGACTGTTTCCACATTTAGGAACATATTGAGGAAATGGAAGACCACAAGCTCAGTTCAAGTTAAGGCTTGAAGTGGCAGACCAAGAAAAATCTTGGATAAAGAGAAGCGATGAATGGTGAGAACAGTCAGAGTCAACCCACAGACCAACACCAAAGACCTACAATATCATTGTGCTGCAGATGGAGTCACTGTGTATTACCGTATGTAATTGTAAGCATTCATAATTATGCTGAATTTGCGCATAATTTACGTGTAATTTTGTGCCGACTTTAGGGGTGAATAGTAAGGCCTCCATACACGAACACTAAGAAGCCAGCGCAGGAGACTTGGGCGCAGCCAGTGCCACCATAGGCCGTAATAGGTATTACGGCTATAGCAGTGCACGGAGTGTAACTTCGGCCCTGTCAGAAGACGGAGCTGAAGTTAAATTTAAAACACTGTAATTCAGCTTCCAGCAATAGCTGGAAGCCGAATTACATTATTCCCCACTATCCGTGGCGGCCTGGAGGGGGAATAGTAATTAACACGGCCGAGACTTGTGCAGCAGCAGGATCAGCCATATACCGGCTGTATCCTGCGCCCAATTCTCCTGCCGCCGATTCTTCTCGTACGCCCAATACATGCTATTGCTACCACAATTGCTGCATGTGTTAAGGAGAAGGGTGGGTACAAGTTAAAAAAAGAATTGTTAAAAATACAAAGATGAATGGTTTTTAAATTGTTATTTTTCTGAGTTTTAAAGCCATTTTTCTTTTCATTTTTAACATTGATTTTCTCAAAAACTACAAGGTCTTTTTAATTTTTTTTTTACTTATACTCGCTATTCTCCTTAACATATGTAGCATTTTTGGTAGCATTAGAATGTATGGGGGTTATTCATTGCCAAATTCGGCACGTAATTACGCGTAAATTGCACGTAAATTCATGTGTAATTACGAATGATTAAACAAAGTCAATTGGATTACAAATTTGTAATTAAGTATTAGGTGAAATTGCAAAAATGTACGCATAATTTTGCGCAATCTTAATTAGCTGATTGCAATCATCACTGCTTACATGAAGTTTTATTGATAAAGTATGAAAATAAAACCTAAGAGAAAACTTAGGAGGAAAACAGAATTGAATAAGGTCCAGTGGGTCAGAGTTTTCTCCAAGTGATATTTTCAAACTTAACAATAAAACGCTTTTTAAGTCACTAGCAAACAAGAAAATACTCCAAATAATTTTGATAGTACTACTTTTTGGTACCTTTTCAATTGCAAAGTGCTGAAAATAGAAAATTAAAAATGATCTCCAAGGTGAAAATTCAGGAGAAAAAGTTAATTGCATGTGGACCACTGGCCCATATGCAATTATACAATTAACTTTTTCTCCTGAGTTTTCTCCTAAGAGATAATTTTTCATCTTCCATTTAAAATAATTTTCTAGCAGTTCTCAACTGAAAAAGTACAGAAAAGTAGGTGTAAACGTACTATCAAAATTTATTTTGAGTACTTTCTTACTTTCTGTAGGCTTAAAAGACATTTTATTGACAAGTTTTAAAATATCACCTAGGATAAAACTCCGGAGAAAAAGTGAATTGCATATGGCCCAGTGACTGACTATTAAAATTCTATGGCCTCAATTCATAAAGCATTACCGCATGCGGTAATGCTGAAAACAGCAGACTTTTCCGACCACTTAGCAATGTGTCAATTCATAAAGGCTCTTACCGCATGAAAAGCTACAATTACCGACCAGGGAGATAAATTACCGACTTGGCTGTAGTTACCTCCAACACGTCAGTAAATTGTCCGCAACTGTCAATTCATAAAGCCTTCAACAAGCGGTAAGCCTGGCGATAGTTACCGACACCTCTGGTGAGGTCTTAAGGTGGCCATACACTGGTCGATTTGCCATCAGATTCGACCAACAGATAGATCCCTCTCTGATCGAATCTGATCAGAGAGGGATCGTATGGCCACCTTTACTGCAAACAGATTGTGAATCGATTTCAGCCTGAAACCGATCACAATCTGTGGAGCTGCCCCTGCATACGTTACCTGCTCCGGCCGGCACGAGTCCCTGCTGTCTTCTTCTCCGCTCCGGCTACCGAACTTCCTGTCTAGGGGAAGTTTAAACAGTAGAGGGAGCTCTACTGTTTAAACTTCCTGCCGGGACAGGAAGTTCTGTGTAGCTCTGGAGCCCGAAGCCCGAAGCAGAGAAGAAGACCAGGGGACTCACGCTGGCTGGAGCAGGTAATGTTTTACCGCTGTATTGAGTCGGTCGTCGGGCATTTGAACGCCGCTAACGACGCACTCCCGACCCGCCGGCGACTGAGAAAAATCTTCCGCACGGATGGGTCAACGGGAATCGACAGGAACGATCGATTTCGGGCGGAAATCGATTGTTCTGTCAGTGGTATGCGCAGCGATTTCACACGGCTGTATATCGGCGGGAAAATCGTTAGGTGTATGGGCCCCTTAAAAGTGACCCTTAAGCCCCCCATATAGCAGCATAGAGGGAGCTATTGTGGCTGGGAACACGAAGAATCACTTGCGTTCCCAGCCTGCCGGCGGCTGATGGCAAAACCGGAAGTGGCCGCCGGCGGGGACAGGAGGATCGGAGGGACACGGCGAGGGCACCGGACAGCTGCAGGGGGCTATTGGAAGCCCCAGGTGAGTAAAATTTTTCATTTTTGGGGGGGCTTAAGGGTCACTTTAACAAGTTACATACACCTCTGGTGAGGTGTTAACAATGCAGAGTGCAGGGAGCCGAAGTCTGTGTGAGTCATCTGTGCAGAGAGCTGTCTGTGTGAGTCATCTGTGCGAGTCATCTGTGCAGGCAGGGAAAGTCTGTGAGTCGTCTGTGCGAGTCATCTGTGCAGGCAGGGAAAGTCTGTGTGAGTTGTCTGTGCGAGCCGTCTGTGTGAGTCATCTGTGCAGGGCAAAAGAGAGATATCGCCACACTGCTCTACTCTACCACTCAATGGGCTGCGGTAATTTACCGTCCTTCAACTGCAGCTGGGAAAATCTTTATGAATTAGCACACAGACTGGGAAAATACTGAGTGTGGTGTTTTCCTGACAAGATTTTTTTTAATCGCACTGCGTTTTATGAATGAGGCCTATTTTGGAAAACTTTCCTTTTCTTTAGGCCCTGGCCCATATGCAATTAACTTTGTCTCCTACGTTTTCTCCTAGGAGATATTTTTTCATCTTCTCTTTAAAGAGAAGGTTCAGGGAGGGGAGTGAAAAAATAAAAATCAATTTCCACTTACCTGGGGCTTCCTCCAGCCCGTGGCAGGCAGGAGGTGCCCTCGGCGCCGCTCCGCAGGCTCCCGGTGGTCTCCGGTGGCCGACCCGACCTGGCCAGGCCGGCTGCCAGGTCGGGCTCTTCTGCGCTCCAAGGTCCGGCACTTCTGCGTCCCACGCAGCCGCGCTGATGTCATCGGATGTCCGCCGGGCTCTACTGCGCAGTCGCAGAACTACTGCGCCTGCGCAGTACAGCCCGGCGGACGTCCGATGACGTCAGCGTGGCTGCGTGGGACGCAGAAGTGCCGGACCTTGGAGCGCAGAAGAGCCCGACCTTTTTAGCATTTTAAAATTGAACAAGTACCAAAAAGTAAGTGAAAAAGTACCAACAACATAATTTTAAGTATTTTCTTGCTTGCTCATAGTTTAAAATGCATTTTATGTCAAGGTGTAACAATATCACCTAGGAAAAAACTCAGGAGAAAATGTGAACTGCATATGGGCTCCTATCTTGGCTATTTGTGTTAAAGCATGATTGATTGAATTGAATGAATGAGGTTGGATATTGTGGTTCGTTGGGATATTTTTACATTATACGTTTTTGGAAATAGTAGCAATAAACGCTTACGCTTTTTTTTTTTTTCTTCAATAAACCTGACAGCTCTTGCAACCTGACATGCAATGAACTTATTCTCCTGAGTTTTGTTCTAGGTGATATGTTTAAACTTGTCGATAAGATGCCTTTGAAACCACCAGCAAGCAAGAAAATACTCAGTACTTTTTTACCTACTTTTTGTTACCTCTGGTACCTTTTCAATTGCAAAGTACTGGAAAGTTATTTTAAGTAGAAAATGAAACATTATCTTTAACACTGTAGTATTAAGTACGATGAGGCCTTATGGAGAAGCACAATGGAGGAAAAATTATTATTTTCTTTGGCATTCATCTACTGTCCTTTTTGCCGGTGTCTTAATCAAATGAAATCAAATTAAACTTGGTGCTTACCAGTTTTCTCTTTCCTTTACCCAATCATAACCAGGAACTAAATCCCAACACCTTCAACTATTACCTTACCTATTGTATTTAATGTGTGCCCCCACCCCCCCAACTTTTAAATTGTAAGCTCTTTTGGGTACTATGCTCCACTCCTGTTTCGCGTGTTTGTAATTGTTTCAATTTTTTTCTAATTTAAACCCAGTATTTAATGTGAAGTGCTACATAATATGTCTTACCTATATAAAAATGGATAATAATGATTCCTCCCTTTACATTACTGGAACAAAAAATGGTTTATAAAAAGCCTAGATTTGATTTTACGTGTGGAAGTCATGACTTATAACCAAATCCCTAATTCACTTAAGTCATAATAAAAAATAATAGCTGACTATTTTTCATAAGCTGATGTGGCTAAACAATAATTTGTGCGTTTGTATTCCCTATATAACAAGTTATAGCCTCTCTCATTTGACATTTACAATCTGGGGATTATTGTTTGTTGCTCTGTAATGCCATGCAAATGTTGCTGTCTGTCAGTTTAATACCGGCGCATACTAAGAATTATAGTCAGATTTTATGTTCAGCACATGCTGCAGAATCACAACATTTTCATTAAACGTCTGTAAAGTCTCAGAGCACTTTTCCTACACTCCCTGATTTCTCTTTGTGCCACGCATAGCCTTAATATACAGAGCGAGGCCTGATCTCACAGGACTCCCCCCATTACACACCCACACACTGTATCCCTCCGTAACTAAACTGCATGATCCCCAGACAGCTTGTGATGGCTTTATGATGAACTGCATACAGGTGCAATCAGCTGAGAGCGGCTTTCTTGTTGCCTGAGACCTGGGGCACAGACACAGCTCAGCACCATATATCCAGCAGTGGGCATGGGATAAGAGCTTGTAAAACATTTGTTTTAAGTCTTAAAATATCAAATTCCTCACAGCTCGTAATTGCAAGGCCAGAGCTAAGAATGTTTTTGTGATTAAGACAACCCAACGTGGACGGCAATGTAACCAATCCATCATAGGCTGTAGGTATACATTCTGATTGGTCTAGAGGAGGGCTAGCCGTGTTCTCAGATTGCTCACTTAACTCAAGGAAAGTTAAATAAATGCCCAATAAACCAAATTGTTAAAAGGGTTAATGTGGAACTTTATCTGGCATGTCTGACCTTCACCCACAAGAGCCATTCTCCCAGGTGTTGGGATGAAAAGGATCATTGTCACCGGCTCCTCTGCTGGCACCACCAGTCTCACTGCCTGAAGATCCACAAGACATGCCTCCTGTCTAATACCTGTCTTGAGTTTCGCAAGTAGCACAGAAGATCTCTGTCACACAGGGAGATGTTCCCTTGTGAAGCCATCCCAGACCTCTATGATTAGCCCACTGCATGGTGGGACAAAGCAATGTTTGACATTCCACTCCCTGGCCGTAATTGAAATTCATTATGAACTGAATAGGTTTGGGTTCCCAGCTCAGTGGAGTGAAGTGGCTTTGACAGCTCTGGAAGTCACCTCTTCAATGTAGCTGCCCCAGCAATCAGCTAGCTGCTCATGCATGCATATTGCAAGTGACATCATCTTTAAGTGACTGTCAACGTTTTACCCAGGTCTGCAGAAATCTGCGTCCCTGAGCTCATTTTCTCTGTTCACACCAATAAACTTCTATGTAGTGGCATTTATTGGACTTTTTCTTTCATTCTCTCTTTTTTTCTTTTCAGAGGAAAGCAGAACCATTAAGCATTTATAAATTTGTTTTAAAGTGAAGATCTTTTGAAATCAGTTCTATTTTTATGTCCTTGACTTTCTAAGGAAACTGTCAGATTAATCGTGATTAAATACGCTTTTGTGAAAATCCTCTGCAAGACATTTTGGAAAGCCCAAATCTGATTCTCCACTAGAAAGGTAGAAGCTTCTATGGTGAGGGTCTAGAAGGGTGACTGCTAGTAATTACCCCTATATTTCATTAACTGCATACAGTAGGTTGTATGTCAGCATCTTAATATCCATTCTAATATATGGCTCTATCAGAAGTGTAACTACAGGAGAGAAGGCCCTGTGACCGCAGGGGTGCCCAGACCTGTGGGAGGCCCCAACTACTACTTCACTCTCTCTTATAAAGGGGTCCATCCTTCAGATCAGGGGGTTTTGTGGCTAGACTTGTTATGGGTGTGAATATTATGATGTCCACACATGTTTTATGACCATTGCGACATGGGCTCCCAGGCTGTGCGGTCCACCGGGGTAAGGCAAGGGAAAGGTTGTTAAAACTGGGGGCCCCATCATTTGTAGTTATGTCTCTGGGCTCTACTATGTGAGATACCTTTGCTCTGTGGTGAACTGTGCATTGTAGTCACTACTGCTTCATTTTCTCTTCACAGCAGTGAAAAAGCTGTGTTTGAGTTGCATGCCTGGTGTTTTCCTCTGTTTTTGTACCATCCAACACTTCTCTTTGTTTTCCCCCTTCTCTCCATAAGTAAAATGCAGGGATGGTCGTAGTCAGCCAACTTCGCTACACTGGAACTACGCATAGTTTTACGCAATAACTCTTCGCCAAACTACGGCTTTGAAATCAAATATTCGCTTCGTATACATTTCGTAGACTACACTTTAAAATACGCAATTACGCATAGTGCGAAGCATAGTGTATGCAGATGCTTATGTCCGTATGCAGAAAATTTTACACATTAATTTCTCTTTTTGTAAATGCTTATACCGCGAACTCTTCTATGCGTACATTCCCCTTTCCAATGCGTAAATTTGTAAGTATACAATCGCACGTGGAAAATTAGACGCGAGTAACGCATTCGTAGTTCACTACGCAATACACATGTTAATTACCCCTAGTGGGCGTATGCTACGCGTAGCGGTAATTTGCTAAGCGTAAATTCATAAGCGTAGCTTTGAAACTTCACCTATGAACTACGATGTGTAGATGCGAACTACGATGCGTAAATTCACACTTGCGTAGTTTCTGCTCATCTCTGGTAAAATGAATGTACCTGCTTAGTCTCTTCTGCTCGACTTCCTGGAATGGTGCTGTACCACTTGGTCCTTGGCAGCAAGATGGTGGCAGGTAACCCATCCTGCTCCACCTCTGGTTTTTCCTGTTCCATCTACGCATTAAGTGGCTAGCTTTAGAGGAAGAGATTGCTCTGCATCTTCTGGGCCTGGTTTATAGTTATGCTCTCAATCAGTGGCTTAACTAAAACTAACTCGGCCCGCCTGCAAAACTTTCGATGCCTGACCCCTCGACCCTGCTGAACACTAAATAGGGACTGTCTACAAATCTTTGTTTGTATGATTCCTTATCATTGGCTGAGCAGATACAGTCATTAGAACAATTGTGCAGAAAGCAGAAAGTTTTTTTTCCTCTCCATGCCCTTAGTTGTCAATCTCTATGGACATGGAAAAGAAACCTCGAAACTTCTCCCCACATGGGGCCCCCTGTGGCTTCTGTAACCCCCCCCCCCCCCCTCCACAGCTGCTTCCCTTGCAGGGTCTATTGTTATGCCCCTGCTCTCGATACTCATTTATGATTAAGGATTTATCACAGTTAGCTTGTTGTGTTGTTGATGAAATGGCAGAATAAAGAGTTGTGATTTAAAAAAGATTGTGCCAGTCCTTTCCATTTCCATTGGCTCCTGAAGACTTGGACTAGCCTTTGATTGTAAGGTTGGAATGCTTATTCGTATTTCCCGGAATTGAAATTTCCGCATTTCCTGTAGGAAACCAGAAGTACCGAAACGGAATCAGAAGTACCGCATTACCGCAACTTGGTAATTTTAGCCCAATCACAGAACTTGGAAACACTGGACCAATCAGAGAATTCAGAGTCAACTTGGAATTAGTTGGCCAATGAAAGAATGAAAAAAATTACCAAAAAAAGACTTCCTGGAAAACAGAAATTGGAAATCCGTGGAATCGGAAATTGGCATTTCTGACCATACCTATTCTAAGGTGTGTTTCTCTAGAAGTGTTACCTTCTTGTTGTATTTTCTATATAAAGAATAACATAAGTAAATGTCTGGATTTCTAGTCCTTAAATACATGTAATCCAGTGCTTCTCAACGTTTCTTTAGTATGTTCTCCTTTTAAAAGCTTGGACCCCCTGCTATGGCAAGGACCCCTTGATAAAGATACATTTGAAAGTAGAACATGGTAGGTTATTGTTTCTAAACAGTTTCCAGTTTGCTTTAAATTTGCTTTAAATTTGCTACAATACTAATTTGGGGCTCGATCCACAAAAGCGTGATAACTGCTATCACAGCAGTTATCACATGATCTGCCACGCTTCCAAAAAATTATTTCAATTGCCGTCTCATGCACAATATAAATGTGCATGAGACACAAATCTTATTACATCATTAGAACGGATGATATTTTTCTCTCTCTTTTTTTGCCACAATTAAAGAGTCCCTTTCTTTTTCAGCTACTGCTCCAATTGCCTCCTCAACTATTCGTTCAGGATACCCCCGTTGGTTGAAGCGTTTTTTTAACTCATCCGCTTCCCTAAGATAATCCTTATTCAGTGAGCAATTGCGCTTAATTCTTACAAACTGACCCTTAGGGATTGCTCTTTTTTGTGAAGGGAGATGGAAGCTTGAGTAGTGTAGCAGGGTATTCCCTGCAGTGGACTTACGGAATGTGCAAGTTGTCAACTTCCCATCTTGTTTCCTAACCATCAGGTCCAAGAAGGACAAAGCCTCCTTATCATACTGATAGGTTACACGTATGTATGCGGGGCAGATAGGTCACACGTCAACTGCCATTCATCTCCAAATTACTGTGAGGACTTTCATCTGCGGGCAAGTGCTAGGAGGAACATAACAACGCGCGGGTATCGAACGCACTGTGTGCTTGGTGTAACGGTGGTGGGTGAGGACCTAGTTGACCCTTATGGTGCAGCGCTTTCTGCGTAGGCTAAGGCTGGGCGATTGCGCTGCACTGAATTACGGGTCTGGTCCCTTACAACTAAGATAAGCGAGTGCTCCTGGCCAGGTAGTGGTTTTAATATGTATGTTTTTAATGTGTTTGTGACCCATCTAGTCATGTAGCCAAGGCGAATAATAAAATTTATATTGTGCATGAGACGGCAATTGAAATAATTTTTTGGAAGCAAGATACACAGTAGTCTTTTTCTGGCTCCTTATATAGTAGCACAATTTTTACGTGGTCGCTCTCCGGGACCTGTGAGTTTTGGAATGATCTGCCACGCGCGACGCTTTGCGCGCGTAAAAGATTACTCGGCGTGATAAACAAACATTTGCGCGCGATCACGTGATCGCAGTTATTACACTTTTGTGAATCGACCCCAAGGTGTGGATTACATATGATTTATTTTTTTCTAAACCTCTAAATGTATTATACTTAATAACATATATCAAGCCTGAGTACCCCTTGTGCCTGCGCACATGTTCTTGAGAACCTAAGATTTTATCTATCACAAGTATGTAAATATCATAAGAGGTAAGAAACCAGGAATTTCTGATAAAACGATTGCTTCCGACTTAATGAGATGTCAATAAATTTATCGCTATATAAATTTCATTAAAAAATCTCTTAGTAGTACCACTATCATTCTCATAAATGTCTCTTCAACGTAGTGAAATCTCATTTAGACTTTATCTTATAATCCTATGTAAAACAGAATTTTGCCTTCCGGGCCTTCCCTTTGTTGTTCCTGACGCACATCCAGAACCAATGCAATGATGTCTTAACATTACAGAGCATGTTGGTTTCATTTGGCTCTGTAACATTAACAAGCTGACACATCATTTCGTTCCAGGGGTTCTCGAGGTGTGTTTAGCTATCATGGACAACAAAGGGACAATTTGCATATTCAGCAGTGATGCATTGTGGGAGACTTCATATGCTCCATTCAACCAGAATAATCACAAATACCTTCTGTTTTAGGCCTCTTCTCCATTGGCAGTTGAACTATGTTTTCAGCAAGCAGTTACCAGGCAGCTGTGAGCAGTTATCAGGCAGCAGTGAGCAGTTACCCAGCAGAAGCAAGCAGTTTTGGGAGTTTGAAAGGCACTTCACTGCCTATCAACTGCCCGTGGAAAAGAGGCCTTAAGAAGGCAAAATTCTGTTTTGCATAACATTTTTAGTATGGAGGCTTTTTGGTCCTTTTCAGCCCCTTACACACTCCTAGGAATTCTGGTTCAACAGGAACTTGCTGGATAATCTATAATTCGTTCACTGTTCACAAATGGAAAAGACTCACTGTTTCCTCAGTTACAAATTCAGCACTTATGGGACAACTCTGCCATAAAGATGTGGCCTACAGTGGTGCAGGGGCATTATTATAGAAAGGTGATTTCACTGAGCTCTTCATTTGTTTGCATTTAACTTTACAAATTCAAGACTCTCTTATTGGAACAACTTGATTCCTGGTAGCTCTTTCATGGTGACATTGAACCTGTCAGGCTGAACCTGTTATACCAAAGCCAAGTGCAGTGACCCACAGAGATGTCTCAGAAAAGATAAAAAGTCTTTAAACTACACTAGGATTCCTGTACAGCACTGATTCAGCTCTGTGCCAGTGGAAACCTCTGAGTACACGAATCCTTGTATACCAGTGTTATAATGTCAGTGGACTGCACTACACATAATAAGGTGGTTATTTACCTGTATTTGAGGTAGGAAACCTGAGTTGCACATTGCACAAAACAGCTACATTCAACCGTCTATTCCAAAAATTCCCAACCGCACCCCAGGTTCAGTTCTGTGACTCCCATCACCACCAAGTGCAGACAAATGCCACTGAAAGCATTTCCACTGCCTGTTCAATTGCTGTGCCACCAACAGCTGTCTACACCCCTCCAATATGTGTGACACTCTGTGTCATATCCTATTCTAGATGATAAATAGCTTGCAGTGTGAGAGCGACTGGACATCGCACAAGGATTCACGGCAAATCCAAATGCGGGTTCGTGCAATGGCCGAGTATTAAGAGCATTACTCGGGTGAATATTAGCTATTTGTGAGTGATTCTCCTTTGTGGGCGGGAGGGGGGGGGGGTGTTAGGCACCAACTTTGGAGGGTTAAAGAGAATCTGTACTCTAAAATTCTTACAATAAAAAGCATACCATTCTATTCATGAGGCCCCTCTTTGCTGTTTCTGCCACTCCCTGCTAGTGATGTCACGAACCTCCGATTCCTTCGCGGAAGGCTCGGTTCGCGGAAAAGTTCGCGAACCGCAATAGACTTCAATGGGGAGGCGAACTTTGAAAGACAGAAAAAATTATGCTGCTGGCCACAAAAGTGATGGAAAAGATGTTTCAAGGGGTCTAACACCTGGAGGGGGGCATGGCGGAGTGGGATACATGCCCAAAGTCCCGGGGAAAAATCTGGATTTGACACAAAGCAGCGTTTTAAGGGCAGAAATCACATTGAATGCTAAATTGCAGGCCTAAAGTGCTTTCAAACATCTTGCATGTGTATACATCAATCAGGGAGTGTAATTAGAGTACTGCTTCACACTGACACACCAAACTCACTATGTAACGCACAAACAGCTGTTTGCGTAGTGACGGCCGTGCTGGACTGATACGCAACATGGCCAGAGTGCTGGCCGTGACAGTTTTCCAGCCCATATGGTCGCTGGGCTGTGGTAGTTCAATGATAGAACAACAGTGACTGTCCAGCTGATCGATTTTGGTCTGTCCACAATGAAGCAACAACCTTATTATCTTCTTGTATGTAGGTAGGCATAGGTAGGTGCCTCAGTAGTTAGCTATGCATAGGTAGGAGTCCCAGTATTGGTAGGTAGGCATAGGTAGGTGCCTCAGTAGTTAGCTAGGCATAGGTAGGAGACCCAGTATAGGTAGGTAGGCATAGGTAGGTGTCCCAGTAGTTAGCTAGGCATAGGTAGGAGACCCAGTATAGGTAGGTAGGCATAGGTAGGAGACCCAGTATAGGTAGGTAGGCATCGGTAGGAGACCCAGTATAGGTAAGTAGGCATAGGTAGGTGCCTCAGTAGTTAGCTAGACATAGGTAGGAGACCCAGTATAGGTAGGTAGGCATAGGTAGGTGCCTCAGTAGTTAGCTAGGCATAGGTAGGAGACCCAGTATAGGTAGGTAGGCATATGTAGGTGTCCCAGTAGTTAGATAGGCATAGGTAGGAGACCCAGTATAGGTAGGTAGGCATAGGTAGGCGTCCCAGTAGTTAGCTAGGCATAGGTAGAAGACCCAGTATAGGTAGGTAGGCATAGGTAGGAGACCCAGTATAGGTAAGTAGGCATAGGTAGGAGACCCAGTATAGGTATGTAGGCATAGGTAGGTGCCTCAGTAGTTAGCTAGACATAGGTAGGAGACCCAGTATAGGTAGGTAGGCATAGGTAGGTGCCTCAGTAGTTATCTAGGCATAGGTAGGAGACCCAGTATAGGTAGTTAGGCATAGGTAGGTGTCCCAGTAGTTAGCTAGGCATAGGTAGGAGACCCAGTATAGGTAGGTAGGCATAGGTAGGAGACCCAGTACAGGTAGGTAGGCATAGGTAGGAGACCCAGTATAGGTAGGTAGGCATAGGTAGGTGTCTCAGTAGTTAGCTAGGCATAGGTAGGAGACCCAGTATAGGTAGGTAGGCATAGGTAGGTTCCTCAGTAGTTAGCTAGACATAGGTAGGAGACCCAGTATAGGTAGGTAGGCATAGGTAGGTGTCCCAGTAGTTAGCTAGGCATAGGTAGGAGACCCAGTATAGGTAGGTAGGCATAGGTAGGAGTCCAAGTATAGGTAGGTAGGCATAGGTAGGTCCCCTAGTATAGGTAGATAGGTAGGTGTCCCCGTATAGGTAAGTAGGTGCCCCAGTAGTTAGGTAGGCATAGGTAGGTTTCCCAGTATAGATAGTTAGGCAGGGCCTTGCTGGCACAGTAATAACAATTACCAAGGTCCAGCTGCAACAGATAGGGCTGTATAATGTCAGTGAGCAACACACACAAAAAAACACATCAGGAAAACATTAGCTCTCAAAAGAGCTGTTGAGGGGTGCCATTTTAGCAATAACAATCAGCCAGGAGCAAGTCAAGAGCCTAACTAATCTTTCCCTAGGAGAAAAAATCTGCAGCAGCTCTCCCTAGTCTGTCTATTTGCAGCAGGCACACGAGTGAGTGTCATGGCCAGCGAGCCTGTCTTTTATAAGGGGGGTGGGGCTCCAGGGCTTAGTGTAGCCTGAAAGGCTACAATGTGCCTGCTGACTGTGATGCAGAGGGTCAAAGTTGACCCTCATAGTGCATTATTGGGCAAATCGAACTTCCGCAAAAGTTCGCCTGGTCCAGGCGAACGCGAACCACCAAAGTTCGCCTGGAACCGTTCGCCGGGGAATAGTTCGCTACATCTCTACTCCCTGCTGCAATGCTGGCTTGTAATTGACAGTTTTAGGCAGTGTTTACAAACAAAAAACATGGCCGCTAACCAGCATGTGATAGGCTGAGAGAAGCTCAGTCTGTGACTCATACAGAGCCTGGAGGGAGCGTGGAGTGGAGGGAGCGTGGAGACGGTGTGTATAACTTCTACCTATCATAGCAGAGCAGCACATTACTGCCTGAGCCGACAAAGCTGACAAAGGAAAGAAGATTAGATTATATAACAGATAATACAGCCACTGTGCAACTAGGAAAGGCTGTAGTAAGACAGACCACATTAGAACAGGTATAGGAACTTATAGGATAGAAGAAATAAGGCTGAAAATGTTGTTACAGAGTTTCTTTAAGGGTTAGGAATTGGGTATGGTAAGTTAAGTTTTAAAGTTTTAAAGCACCAACATCACAGGGTTAAGGGTCAGGGTTCAGTGTATAGTGTATTATAGTAAAAAAATCGGTAACTTCAAATACCAATATTTTACTTTTTGAGGCTTCTCCCAGCACCCAGCTGATGCGGCGATACATACTCCTTTTTAAAACATCTGCCACTAAATAAATGCATGCACCCTGATGTGCACAATAATAGTCCAATATCTATGTAAGGAAATCTATTATAGCTATTCACGTTGGCAGGCAACATTGTGTCCTTTCTGTGACTCGTATCACATAATTTATTAATGAATAACTTCTGGCTATGGCACTGTTGCTGCATTGGACCCGTATTGTGGTTACAGAAACATTGGCTGCATGCCACGGTTATTATGTTTAAAGCAAATTTACTGCTTTGTCTGTAGTATTAAATAAAGTACTAATATTATAGTTGGTATATGGCAAAATAAAAAAATACCTTCAATAATAAAGCTTTAAAATATGATCAAACAAAGTAAAGGATTTTCTAGTGGCTTATTTTTTTCCATGTGACTCTTAAAAGAAAAAAACTTTTCTTTACTTTTTTCTTGTTTATAATATGCATCTTTTGGGTATGGAAAAGTTTATAATATGCATCTTTTGGGTATGGAAACGTTTATAATATGCATCTTTTGGGTATGGAAAACATTATGATTGTATTGGCTTTACTACTTATTCCTATTGGACTACTTTTATCCTATATGAATCATAACATTTGTTTTCAAAACATTGCATTTATAATTTTTCTGTTCTCTGGCATTTTCTATTGGTACATGTACAGTAACTACTATGTTGTGGTATACAGTGAATGACTACTCCATAAAGAGGTGTGATCTTTTCTTTCCAGTAATTATTAGATTTAACTAAATGCTTATCTAGGGACTAAGAGGGAGCCTGTGATATTCATATATAAAAATACTCTAAGCTACGACAGAAAGTAATGGATTTGGCAGCAATTATAAAAACATTTTTCCAGGACTGTTAACTGCGCCAGGTAAGTAATATAAACACACAGATTATTAACCTATTTATTATGATTTTTTAAATCATAATACGTGTTGACTGACAGAGTAGATTTTACTCTCAGGCGAGTTACAGATTGTTCATTAGAGTTTGCTAATTTATGGCAAAGAATCTACTACTGAGCGAGCAATAATTCCCTTGTTCTTACTTTGTATTCTAAACTTTAAAGTGTACCACCGGCAAGAAATCTAGAAATGTATATTTATATTATCCCCTTAGTTGTAATAATTTGGAAGGTGTTTCTTTCATCTCTCACCTGCGCTGCATTTCAGCCCATTTCCTGCTGTTAGCTCTGCCTAGAGTTGAGCCGAAATTTTCGTAATTTCGCATTACTATAATTACGCATGCGAAATTTGCGATTACAATGCGAAATTACGGTAGCGTAATTGCCATTAAAATCATAATTGAAAATACCGTAAGCGTAATTTTCAACGCGTAATTTCGCGCTTCGTTCATGCCGTAATTTCACATTAAACGCTACCGTAATGTCGCGTTAAACCGTAACGCTCCGTATAATGTAAAAAAGCCGCCGATTTTAAGGGTTAATAGCAAAGCCCCCTTAAATGCCAAGAGCCTCAAATTTGGAGAATATATTAAGGAGATCAGAAGGAATAAGAGGAAAAATTTTTTTTTCAAAAAGACCTTATAGTTTTTGAGAAAATCGATGTTAAAGTTTCAAAGGAAAAATGTAAACATTTAAAAACCCGCCGACTTTAACGGTTAATAGCAAAGCCTGCTTAACCACTTGAGGACCTAGGGCTTTCTACCCCTTAAGGACCGGCCACTTTTTTTCCATTCAGACCACTGCAGCTTTCACGGTTTATTGCTCGCTCATACAACCTACCACCTAAATGAATTTTGGCTCCTTTTCTTGTCACTAATAAAGCTTTCTTTTGGTGCTATTTGATTGCTCCTGCGATTTTTACCTTTTATTATATTCATCAAAAAAGACATGAATTTTGGCAAAAAAATGATTTTTTTAACTTTCTGTGCTGACATTTTTCAAATAAAGTAAAATTTCTGTATACATGCAGCACGAAAAATGTGGTGCAAAAAGTGAATTTTCTCATTTTCAAGCATCTATGACTTTTCTGACCCCCTGTCATGTTTCATGAGGGGCTAGAATTCCAGGATAGTATAAATACCCCCCAAATTACCCCATTTTGGAAAGAAGACATCCCAAAGTATTCACTGAGAGGCATAGTGAGTTCATAGAAGATATTATTTTTTGTCACAAGTAAGCAGAAAATGACACTTTGTGAGAAAAAAAAAAAAAGTTTCCATTTCTTCTAACTTGCGACAAAAAAAAATGAAATCTGCCACGGTCTCACCATGCCCCTCTCTGAATACCTTGAAGGGTCTACTTTCCAAAATGGGGTCATTTGTGGGGTGTGTTTACTGTCCTGACATTTTGGGGGGTGCTAAATTGTAAGCACCCCTGTAAAGCCTAAAGGTGCTCATTGGACTTTGGACCCCTTAGCGCAGTTAGGCTGCAAAAAAGTGCCACACATGTGGTATTGCCGTACTCAGGAGAAGTAGTATAATGTGTTTTGGGGTGTATTTTTACACATACCCATGCTGGGTGGGAGAAATATCTCTGTAAATGACAATTTGTTAATTTTTTTTACACACAATTGTCCATTTACAGAGATCTTTCTCCCACTCAGCATGGGTATGTGTAAAAATACACCCCAAAACACATTATACTACTTCTCCTGAGTACGGCGATACCACATGTGTGGCACTTTTTTGCACCCTAACTGCGCTAAAGGGCCCAAAGTCCAATGAGTACCTTTAGGATTTCACAGGTCATTTTGAGAAATTTCGTTTCAAGACTACTCCTCGCGGTTTACGGCCCCTAAAATGCCAGGGCAGTATAGGAACCCCACAAATGACCTCATTTTAGAAAGAAGACACCCCAAGGTATTCCGTTAGGAGTATGGTGAGTTCATAGAAGATTTTATTTTTTGTCAAAAGTTAGCGGAAAATGACACTTTGTGAAAAAACACAATTAAAATCAATTTCCGCTAACTTGTGACAAAAAATAAAATCTTCTATGAACTCGCCATACTACTAACGGAATACCTTGGGGTGTCTTCTTTCTAAAATGGGGTCATTTGTGGGGTTCCTATACTGCCCTGGCATTTTAGGGGCCCTAAACCGTGAGGAGTAGTCTTGAAACGAAATTTCTCAAAATGACCTGTGAAATCCTAAAGGTACTCATTGGACTTTGGGCCCTTTAGCGCAGTTAGGGTGCAAAAAAGTGCCACACATGTGGTATCGCCATACTCAGGAGAAGTAGTACAATGTGTTTTGGGGTGTATTTTTACACATACCCATGCTGGGGGGGAGAAATACCTCTGTAAATGGACAATTGTGTGTAAAAAAATCAAAAGATTGTCATTTACAGAAGTATTTCTCCCACCCAGCATGGGTATGTGTAAAAATACACCCCAAAACACATTATACTACTTCTCCCGAGTACGGCGATACCACATGTGTGGCACTTTTTTGCACCCTAACTGCACTAAGGGGCCCAAAGTCCAATGAGTACCTTTAGGATTTCACAGGTCATTTTTGTTTCAAGACTACTCCTCACGGTTTAGGGCCCCTAAAATGCCAGGGCAGTATAGGAACCCCACTAATGACCCCATTTTAGAAAGAAGACACCCCAAGGTATTCCGTTAGGAGTATGGTGAGTTCATAGAAGTTTTTATTTTTTGTTACAAGTTAGCGGAAATTGATTTTAATTGTTTTTTTTCACAAAGTGTCATTTTCCGCTAACTTGGGACAAAAAATAAAATCTTCTATGAACTCACCATACTCCGTACGGAATACCTTTGGGTGTCTTCTTTCTAGAATGGGGTCATTTGTGGGGTTCCTATACTGCCCTAGCATTTTAGAGGCCCTAAACCGTGAGGAGTAGTCTTGAAACCAAATGTCGCAAAATGACCTGCGAAATCCTAAAGGTACTCATTGGACTTTGGGCCCCTTAGCGTACTTAGGGTGTAAAAAAAAGTGCCACACATGTGGTACCGCCGTACTCAGGAGAAGTAGTATAATGCGTTTTGGGGTGTATTTTTACACATACCCATGCTAAGTGGGAGAAATATCTCTGTAAATGACAATTGTTTGATTTTTTTACACACAATTGTCCATTTACATAGAAATTTCTCCCACCCAGCATGGGTATGTGTAAAAATACACCCCAAAACACATTATACTACTTTTCCTGAGTACGGCGGTACCACATGTGTGACACTTTTTTGCAGCCTAGGTGCGCTAAGGGGCCAAACGTCCTATTCATAGGTCATTTTGAGGCATTTGTTTTCTAGACTACTCCTCGCGGTTTAGGGCCCCTAAAATGCAAGGGCAGTATAGGAACCCCACAAGTGACCCCATTTTAGAAAGAAGACACCCCAAGGTATTCCGTTAGGTGTATGGCGAGTTCATAGAAGATTTTATTTTTTGTCACAAGTTAGTGAAAAATGACACTTTGTGAAAAAAAAACAATAAAAATCAATTTCCGCTAACTTTTGACAAAAAATAAAATCTTCTATGAACTCGTCATACACCTAACAGAATACCTTGGGGTGTCTTTTTTTCTAAAATGGGGTCACTTGTGGGGTTCCTATACCGCCCTGGCATTTTACAGGCCCAAAACCGTGAGTAGTCTGGAAACCAAATGTCTCAAAATGACTGTTCAGGGGTATAAGCATCTGCAAATTTTGATGATAGGTGGTCTATGAGGGGGCGAATTTTGTGGAACCGGTCATAAGCAGGGTGGCCTTTTAGATGACAGGTTGTATTGGGCCTGATCTGATGGATAGGAGTGCTAGGGGGGTGACAGGAGGTGATTGATGGGTGTCTCAGGGGGTGGTTAGAGGGGAAAATAGATGCAATCAATGCACTGGGGAGGTGATCGGAAGGGGGTCTGAGGGGGATCTGAGGGTTTGGCCGAGTGATCAGAAGCCCACACGGGGCAAATTGGGGCCTGATCTGATGGGTAGGTGTGCTAGGGGGTGACAGGAGGTGATTGATGGGTGTCCCAGGGTGTGATTAGAGGGGGGAATAGATGCAAGCAATGCACTGGCGAGGTGATCAGGGCTGGGGTCTGAGGGCATTCTGAGGGTGTGGGCGGGTGATTGAGTGCCCTAGGGGCAGATAGGGGTCTAATCTGATAGGTAGCAGTGACAGGGGGTGATTAATGGGTAATTAGTGGGTGTTTAGGGTAGAGAACAGATGTAAACCCTGCACTTGGGAGGTGATCGGACGTCGGATCTGCGGGCGATCTATTGGTGTGGGTGGGTGATCAGATTGCCCGCAAGGGGCAGGTTAGGGGCTGATTGATGGGTGGCAGTGACAGCGGGTGATTGATGGGCGGCAGTGACAGGGGGTGATTGATGGGTGGCAGTGACAGGGGGTGATTGATGGGTGATTGACAGGTAATCAGTGGGTTATTACAGGGGAGAACAGATGTAAATATTGCACTGGCGAATTGATAAGGGGGGGTCTGAGGGCAATCTGAGCGTGTAGGTGGGCGATTGGGTGCCCGCAAGGGGCAGATTAGGGTCTGATCTGATGGGTAACAGTGACAGGTGGTGATAGGGGGTGATTGATGGGTGATTGATGGGTAATTAGTGGGTGATTAGAGGAGAGAATAGATGGAAACACTGCGCTTGGGTGGTGATCTGATGTCGGATCTGCGGGCGATCTATTGGTGTGGGTGGGTGATCAGTTTGCCCGCAAGGGGCAGGTTAGGGGCTGATTGTTGGGTGGCAGTGACAGGGGGTGATTGATGGGTGATAGGTGATTGGCAGGTGATTGACAGGTGATCAGTGGGTTATTACAGGGAAGGCCAGATGTAATTAATGCACTGGCGAATTTATAAGGGGGGGGGGGGGGTCTGAGGGCAATCTGAGCGTGTGGGCGGGTGATTGGGTGCCCGCAAGGGGCAGATTAGGGTCTGATCTGATAGGTAACAGTGACGGTTGGTGATAGGGGGTGATTGATGGGTGATTGATGGGTAATTAGTGGGTGTTTAGAGAAGATAACAGATGTAAACAATACATTTAGGAGGTAATCTGATGGCGGGTTTGCGGGCGATCTAATGGTGTGGGTGGGTGATCAGATTGCCCGCAAGGGGCAGGTTAGGGGCTGATTGATGGGTGGCAGTGACAGGGGGTGACAGGGGGTGATTGATGGGTGATAGGTGATTGGCAGGTGATTGACAGGTGATCAGTGGGTTATTACAGGGAAGAACAGATGTAATTAATGCACTGGTGAATTGATAAGGGGGGGTCAGAGGGCAATCTGAGCGTGTGGGCGGGTGATTGGGTGCCCGCAAGGGGCAGATTAGGGTCTGATCTGATAGGTAAAAGTGACAGGTGGTGATAGGGGGTGATTGATGGGTGATTGATGGGTAATTAGTGGGTGTTTAGAGGAGAGAATAGATGTAAACAATGGATTTGGGAGGTGATCTGATGTCGGATCTGTGGGCGATCTATTGGTGTGGGGGGGTGATCAGATTGCCCGCAAGGGGCAGGTTAGGGGCTGATTGATGGGTGGCAGTGACAGGGGGTGATTGACGGGTGATTGACAGGGGATGGACAGGTGATTGACAGGTGATCAGGGGGGATAGATGCATACAGTACATGGGGGGGGTCTGGGGGGGGGGGTCTGGGGAGAATCTGAGGGGTGGGGGGGTGATCAGGAGGGAGCGGGGGGCAGGGGGGGATAAAAAAAAAATAGCGTTGACAGATAGTGACAGGGAGTGATTGATGGGTGATTAGGGGGGTGATTGGGTGCAAACAGGGGTCTGGGGGGTGGGCAGGGGGGGTCTGATGGGTGCTGTGGGCGATCTGGGGCAGGGGGGGGGGGAAATCAGTGTGCTTGGTGCAGACTAGGGTGGCTGCAGCCTGCCCTGGTGGTCCCTCGGACACTGGGACCACCAGGGCAGGAGGCAGCCTGTATAATACACTTTGTAAACATTACAAAGTGTATTATACACTTTGTATGCGGCGATCGTCGGGTTAACATCCCGCCGGCGCTTCCGTATGGCCGGCGGGATGTTGCGGCGGGTGAGCGGCTCCAGGCGGAGGCGGAGGATCGCGTCACGGATGACGCGATTGCTCCGCCCATGCCCATACAAGGACCGCCGCCAATTGTCAATACGGCGGTCCTTGCGGCGTCCACTTCCCGGCCGCCAATTGTATATACGGCGGTCGGGTAGTGGTTAAAGTTTAGGAACACCAAATTCCCAGGGTATATTAAGGGGATCAGTGGGAATAAGAGGAAAATTTTTTTTTTCAAAAAGACCTTATAGTTTTTGAGAAAATGGATTTTTAAGTTTCAAGGACGAAAATGTCTTTTAAATGCGGAAAATGTCAGTTTTTTTTGCACAGGTAACAATAGTGTATTATTTTCATAGATTCCCCCAAGTGGGAAGAGTTTTACTTACTTCGTTCTGAGTGTGGGAAATATAAAAAAAAACGACGTGGGGTCCCCCCTCCCAGACCTCTTTAACCCCTTGTCCCCCATGCAGGCTGGGATAGCCAGAATGCGGAGCACCGGCCGCGTGGGGCTCTGCACCCTGACTATACCAGCCCGCATGGTCCATGGATTGGGGGGTCTCGGAAGGGGAGAGGCAGCCAAGCTTTCCCCTCCCCCTCCGAGCCCTTGTCCAATCCAAGGACAAGGGGCTCTTCTCCACCTCCGATGGGCGGTGAAGGTGGAGGCCGCAATTTCCTGGGGGGGTTCATGGTGGAATCTGGGAATCCCCTTTAAAAAGGGGTCCCCCAGATGCCCACCCCCCCTCCCAGGAGAAATGAGTATAGAGGTACTTGTACCCCTTACCCATTTCCTTTAAGAGTTAAAAGTAAATAAACACACAAACACTTAGAAAAAGTATTTTAATTGAACAAAAAACATAACCACGAAAAAAGTCCTTTAATATTCTTAATTAACCATTAATACTTACCTGTCCCTTTAAATAAATGATCCCTCGAAATAGCCTCGGAAATGTTCTATCAGTTACAATGTAACAAAGTTATTACAATGTAACAACTTTGTTACATTGTAACTACGCCGCACCCGACGTCACTCGCCGCTCAGCCGCAGCATACTCGTCTGCGCTGCACAGACCCGACAGAGCTCTGAGCTATATAGCTCAGAGCTCTCTAAGCATCTTTGAATTTGGGCTCCAAGGAGCCCCATTGATCCTTAGCAGACCAATGGGGTTCCTTCTGATTTGAAGGAACCCCATTGGTCTGCTAAGGACCAATGGGGCTCCTTGGAGCCCAAATTCAAAGATGCTTAGAGAGCTCTGAGCTATATAGCTCAGAGCTCTGTCGGGTCTGTGCAGCGCAGATGCGTATGCGGCGGCTGAGCGGCGAGTGACGTCGGGTGCGGCGTAGTTACAATGTAACAAAGTTGTTACATTGTAATAACTTTGTTACATTGTAACTGATAGAACATTTCCGAGGCTATTTCGAGGGATCATTTATTTAAAGGGACAGGTAAGTATTAATGGTTAATTAAGAATATTAAAGGACTTTTTTCGTGGTTATGTTTTTTGTTCAATTAAAATACTTTTTCTAAGTGTTTGTGTGTTTATTTACTTTTAACTCTTAAAGGAAATGGGTAAGGGGTACAAGTACCTCTATACTCATTTCTCCTGGGAGGGGGGGTGGGCATCTGGGGGACCCCTTTTTAAAGGGGACTCCCAGATTCCACCATGAACCCCCCCCCCAGGAAATCGCGGCCTCCACCTCCACCGCCCATCGGAGGTGGAGAAGAGCCCCTTGTCCTTGGATTGGACAAGGGCTTGGAGGGGGAGGGGAAAGCTTGGCTGCCCCTCCCCTTCCGAGACCCCCCAATCCATGGACCATGCGGGCTGGTATAGTCAGGGTGCGGAGCCCCACGCGGCCGGTGCTCCGCATTCTGGCTATCCCAGCCTGCATGGGGGACAAGGGGTTAAAGAGGTCTGGGAGGGGGGACCTCACGTCGTTTTTTTTTTTATATTTCCCACACTCAGAACGAAGTAAGTAAAACTCTTCCCACTTGGGGGAATCTATGAAAATAATACACTATTGTTACCTGTGCAAAAAAAAAAAAAACTGACATTTTCCGCATTTAAAAGACATTTTTGCCCTTGAAACTTAAAAATCGATTTTTTCAAAAACTATAAGGTCTTTTTTAAAAAAATGTTTTTCCTCTTATTCCCACTGATCCCCTTAATATACCCTAGGAATGTGGTGTTCCTAAACTTTAAGCAGGCTTTGCTATTAACCGTTAAAGGAAAGGTTCAGGGTAACGTGGAAAAAAATAAAAATCCATATCCACTTACCCGGGGCTTCCTCCAGCCCGTGGCAGGCAGGAGGTGCCCTCGCCGCCGCTCCAGAGGCTTCCGGTCGTCTTCGGTGGCCGACCCGACCTGGCCAGGCCGGCTGCCAGGTCGGGCTCTTCTGCGCTCCACGGACGGGCTCTACTGCGTCCCACGCGGGCGCGCTGACGTCATCGGACGTCCTCCGGGCTGTACTGCGCAGGTGCAGAACTACTGCGCCTGCTCAGTACAGCCCGGAGGACGTCCGATGACCATAATGATGGCCATAATCGTAATTACGCTAATTACGCGAAATTTCGCGAAATCGTAATTACGTCATTACGCTCATCTCTAGCTCTGCCCCATGAAGATGGGCCTAGGCCTTTTCTTTCTCCTGGCCTTGCTTTGCGTTATGGGAATCAGTGATCTTCTCTTCTCTGCTGGAGGCCATACTAGAGAAGTATCACATATTTTACAAGTTTGCTTTCATGAAGGGAAGGGCACAACACTAAGGTGGACTTCAAAAGCATCTGCATGTGGAACAAGATGGTGGCACTGATACAGATTTTGATGTGTTTCTACTACTCACACTAAGGTAAGACAGGTGTCACATTTTGTTCCTGAATTTTTTTTTTGGCCATAAGTACACTTTAAAGCAGACCTCCAGAGTAAACCTTAACCACTTTACCCCCAGCGGTACGAATTTCTCCGCCCCTTTTTTCCCTCCTAAAAAACCAGGGACGGAGAAATCCGTACCTTCCGCGCTACCGCCGCTGTCCGCGCTCCCGCCGCTCATGCGCGCGCACCCGCCGCTCGTGCACGCCGCCGCCCGCTCGCCCGGAGATCAGTGAACGGGAAAATCCATTCCCGTTCGTTGATCTAGCCCCCGCAATGATCTGCTGCTTCTTTCAGAAACAGCGAGATCATTGTGAATCTCCCAGCCTCCTACTGCTTCCTGTAAGCGTCCTTCCGGACGCTTACAGGTCGCATGTAAACAAACACTCTGTTTAAACTACACCCTAAAAGCATTTTACATATACAAACATTACATTTACACAATAAATTAACTCATTACCTCCCACACTCCCCAATTATTATTTTTTTTTTTTAATTATAAAAAAAAAAAAATACAATAAAAAAAAACCTAAATAGTTACCTTAGGGACTGAACTTTTTAAATATTTATGTCAAGAGGGTATAACACTGTTACTTTATAAACTGCGGGCTTGTAATTAGGGATGGATGCAAAACTAAAAAAAATGCACCTTTATTTCTAAATAAAATATTGGCGCCAAACATTGTGATAGGGACATAATTTAAATGGTTTTATAACCGGGACAAATGGGTTAATACATTTCATGGGTTTTAATTACAGTAGCATGCTTTATTTAAAAACTATAATGGCCGAAAACTGAAAAATAATAATTTTTTCCCACATTTTTTCCTATTTCCCCATTAAAACACATTTAGAATGAAATAATTCTTGGCATAATGTCCCACCTAAAGAAAGCCTAATTGGTGGCAAAAAAAAACAAGATATAGTTTATTTCATTGGGATAAGTAATAATAAAGTTATAGACGAATGAATGGAAGGAGCGCTGAAAGGTGAAAATTGCTCTGGTGGTCAGGGGGTAAAACCCCTCAGTGGTGAAGTGGTTAAAATCCTGCTGTTTCCTAGTAAAAATTAGTAGATTTACCTGAAAAGCTTTGTCCTGCGAAGCCGTCCTAAAGACCCCGCATCACTGGACTGCAGGCGCCTGGCCCCGCCTCCCCTCTCACCATTTACTGCAGTCCAGTTACATTTAACAAACAAACATGCAGCAGGGACTGTACAGTTCATTTTTTCCACTCATACCCTCATACTCTCAGAATGTCCTGGCAGATTTTTATTAAAGAGAACCCGAGGTGTGTTTAAAGAATGTTATCTGCATACAGAGGCTGGATCTGCCTATACAGCCCAACCTCTGTTGCTATCCCAAACCCCACTAAGGTCCCCCTGCACTCTGCAATCCCTCATAAATCACAGCCGTGCTGTGAGGCTGTGTTTACATCTGTAGTGTCAGTCTCAGCTGCTCCCCCGCCTCCTGCATAGCTCCGGTCCCTGCCCCGTCCCTTCCCTCCAATCAGCAGGGAGGGAAGGAATGCAGGCGGGGACTGGAGTTCTGCAGGAGGCGGGGAGAGCAGCAGACTGACACTATAGAGATAAACACAGCCAGTTCTGACAAGCTGTTTGTCAGCAGCGTGGCTGTGATTTATGAGGGATTGCAGAGTGCAGGGGGACCTTAGGAGGTTTGGGATAGCAACAGAGGCTGGGCTGTATAGGCAGATCCAGCCGCTGTATGCAGATAATATTCTTCAAACCCACCTCGGGTTCTCTTTAAAATAAACAAATATGCCAGTGATGGTGTTTAACTGATGCAAATATACAATCAAGCCCAGCAGTGCTTTTTTCAAACTACCATTCAGGTACTGAAAAAAAAAAATATTTTTTACACATGACAACAGGCTTAAAGTGACTTTGTAATGGAGATTTCCATATTTATTTCCATTTAAACAATGCCAATTGCCCAGCTGTCCTGCTGATCCTTTGTCTCTAATATGTTAAAGACCACCCGAGGTGACATATGACATGATGAGATAACATGTGTATGTACAGTGCAAAGCATGTTAATAACCAGGCTGTTTTTCTCATTTTATATTGCTGTCTGAAAGTGTTAATTATCAAGCATGCGAGACAGTTCTTGTCTTGTCAGGAATATAGTAAACCTCACTGATAAGCAAATTACAGGCATAAAAGTTTTCCTGGCAGGATACAACTTCCGAGGTCAGGAGACAGATAGAAAAAGGTCAGTAGGTCATGTATGATAAATTTAGGACACTCAACGTAGTGCCATTAAAAAATAAAACATTCAATCTTCTTTGCTTTAAATATAATATACAACTATGGTATATCTAAAAAAAAGGTCTTTTTTTAGGAGTAGGATGATAAATACAATTGTTTATCTCACCAGTTTATTTTCACCTCGGGTTAACTTTAAGTCACTGAATGAGTATGCAGATCAGGTGATGTGACTAAATTATGACCATATTAGCCACATGCTTGTTTTGAGTGTGTGATGAAGACACTAAAGTAACCAAAATGGTCAGCAGGAAAGCCAGGCAAATTGCATTGTTTCAGCCCTGCCAGAACAGAGGGCTCTGACCCCTTAAAGTGGATCCGAGATGGACTTTTACTCATTGCATAATTGTGTTCCTTTCCTATTGTTTATAGGGCATTCCTCAAGCCAAATACTGTTTTGTTTTTGTTTTAATACTCTAATTCCCTATAAACTAAACAAGCCACGCCCACAGGTTTTCAGAGAGCCAAGGCACTTTCAGACAGTAGCAAGGGCTCATGGGAGCTCAGTCTGGGCAGGAGGAGCGGGAGGTATTACTAGCCATTGATTTCAGAGGCAGAGGGGAGAAGGGAGGAGGAAGGGGGATTGGGTTTTTTTGCTCAAGATGCAGATAAGCCTGCCTCTGTGTAATGTTTACAAACAACATGGCTGCTGTCATTGTATCACAGGATTAAATAATCATATTCTATTAAAGCTGTTTGCAGCTAGATTTGCTGTGTAAACTATCTAAACTTTAGATAAGATATATAGACAAGTTACTTGTTATAGTTAGTTTTTTATCTCGGATCCGCTTTAAGGACCAGGGACTCTTTATTTTTCTTAAAAACAGAGCTGTGATCACTGTAATTGGCTCACAGTGATCACAGGCATGGCCGGATTTGTACTTCTTACCGCCCAAGGCCGACTATTACCAGCCGCCCCAACCAAAACCGTATCCTACTACCTCTTTCCACACACACACACCCCAAATTTTTGGGCCGATGGTGTCCACTATTGGGGCTAGTGCCGAGGTCTCCATGGCAACGTGAAGTGAATCAATCATGTCACACGGGGGAACTGGTCAATCAAGCGATCTACAGGTGATGGGCGTGGTGGGAGCCTTCCACCACACACACATAGTCAAAAGTGGCTCACAACTGGACATTGGGTGGGGTCAGCAACACGTAAAAGTGAGTCCTGTACCCACTGCTGTCTCGAGGGTAACAGCGCTGGCCAATCAATAATTAAGAAATGGGTACTGTGAGAGGCTGCCTTCTGTATTCTGTACTATTTGCTGGTGCTGCCCCTGGTCCTTTCATCCCCCACACCAAGTGTGTGAGACCCGGCCTTCTGTAACTGCCTGGAGCTGCTGTTATGTCATTGGACAAGGTCTGGCTTTTTGCTAGTCACACACTGATTACAAACGTTTGGTTAACGGACTGCAGCTGCCTGTGTAACCGACCAATCGATTACTATCACAAGGAGAGAGTTCCCTTATTACTCTTAAAGCGGAAGGACAGCGACTGACCAGGAGGATAAATTGGTGAAAAATAACAATTGATTTTATTTGGCAAACAAAGAAATAATGTCCACTAACATGCAGAACAAGAATACAAACCCCCAATTGAAATCCTCAATATCAAGACCACCCTTGAAATACACTAAATTAATGAGGTAAAATAAGCAACAAATTCAGAGTTAACACTTCTTGCTTGAAGATCTAGCACCTGAAAAGAAAAAGGTTACTTCCAGAAATATCATTAGAGGCTACTGCACTTGGACCTTGCTTGAAGTTCCTGCACCTGTAGGAAAAACAAAGAACAAAACACAGCAAATACACATTTCACAAATCTTCATCAGACCTTTTTCTTCATCTCACTCTCAATACGTCTATAGCGATACAGTTTTCTCTTTCCTATCTAAAAATATGTATGCATACATGTATGTGAACAAATACACCTGAGAGAAACCAAATAGGAAATGGACTAATGCTTCTGGTTGGGTAGATAAGTAGTGACTGACTCGAAGTAGTCCTTACTGTATGGTAATGACCCTAACAGTCTTCAGTTCCTTGCAAAAGTCTTATCTAACCATACAGTGGCTATGAATTCATATTCACACTTAAACCTGTATATGATCATGGAGTAGGGGTACCCCTTTAAAAGAACTGATGATAAGTTGCTGATGAAAGATCTTTTCCTGAAGCAGATGATAGCTTATAATAACCTTACTTTACTTTACATGCAGCACACTCCAAGATGCCAGTTCAATAATTCTGAAGTAAGTTTCTTCCCTTTATTGTTATCAAAGTTTTTCTTTTTCCTGTATGTCACATATGTAAGTATCAATTCTCTCCTTTTATTACTTCTCACTGCAGGTTGGTTTAAGCTCTAAATGCAATCACTTCACTTGCAGAACACACAGAACACAGCAACAGATCTGTTCACAGGTAAGTTCCTATTTTTCTCCCATGAATTGATAAATTTCTTTACTAATGTGTTATTCTCTTTTCTCCACACAGAGAGATTAACACTCCAAAAATATCGTCAGGTAAGTGTCTTTTCCACTCATATCAGGCAGAGCCACACTGGGGATTATTCTTGAGGCATATGCACAGTCACTGTACAGAGCAAATGCATTCAAACACAGGCTGACTGGCTTTACTGTGGAGAGACAGATTACTAATCAGTACCAGGGAGTGCACACACAGATTCTCTCACTGATCAGCTCTGTGGTGACAGGTAGGGAAGCACAGTCATTGATTCACATTATACAGTACTCTGGTGTTGCTATGACAACATGTCTTCTCCTCACACACACTGTATATATATTATCTAACTGTAGAGAATCAGACGAAGAATATTTAGCTGATTTGATTTGACAGTCTGATTTTTGTGTCATTACTATTAGGAAAACTCCTGTCATTTTCTTTCTGTGTTTCTGTGTGGTGAAATTTCACTTATCTGTCAATTTTTCCTGAAGCGGTCTCCTTGGCCTTGCTGAGCTATCTCTCACTCCTCTGTGGATGAGGTGTCTCCCTGTTTTGACTCAGGGAGCTGTCTCTCATGGTCCCCTTTCTGTGTGTCATCAGTGAGCTAAATTCCTCTGCTACTGAATGCCATTTCTCTCTCTGTCAGCTCAGTTTCTCCCCCTCTGGTCTCTGTCATCTCTCCTCACGCTGCCTGTGTCACCTTCTGAGGTAAAAATCAGAGAGGGCTTGCCTCTTCAGCTGGAGGGGCGTTCCCAACCTGTGTAACTGACACCCGCCCCCTGACTGAGAGCAGAACAGCCATCTTGAGTGCTGGCTGCTTGCTCTGTGTAAATACAGCCTGTGCCAGCACTAATTCTCATAGCTGATGCTGGCCAGAAATAAAAATACATGTTTTTTTTTTTTTTGTTTTTTTTTTTAAATTAAAGAAGCTGCACTATTTGTAGCAGGGCTACATTTTTCCCCTTTTTTTTAAATTGTAGTCCCTTACAATTCTCTAAGAAATCACTTCGCATAACACAATACATCGCTCAAATACAGTAAGGAAGACTTTATCTCCTCTGTTGCCATATAAATTCTTCTTGCAGATAGCGTTTAGGAGGAAGTCCAATATTCTCTCTGGACGATCTCCTTAAGGAACCCTCAGGTTCTAACTCAGGAGAACCCTCAACCTGCTGGTCAGCATCACTCCCCCTCTCACTCTCTACTGAGCTTCCAGAACTCTCCTCCCTGAGACCCGAAACATCTTGCCACTCATCAACAGGATGAGCCAAATTTTGGTCTCTATTTCTCTGAGCCTGGGGTGTAAGACCACTGGAGAGCTCCACTGGGACCCAACAAGGGACCATTTCTTCCAGTTCCATTTCACAATTCTTAGATTTTCCAAAAGGCTTAGGTTCTGACATCAATTTTAACAGAGCCCCATTCACTCTTTTAATGGGGCCCGTGCCATCCATCTTCTGAACATCATACACTGGAATGTCTGTTGAAGGCTGATTTACTATTTTCCACAAATCAGCACCCCATCTTGATGTCAACTTTCCTTTCTCATGTGTTCCTTTGTTTCGGAGTAAGACAATGTCTCCGACCTGAAAATTCCACCTCCTTTCAAAAGTTTCAGATTCTTTTTCATTACTACGCCGTACCAAGTCATACATCTCTTGTACTCTATTTTTGTGGTTCTCAACCCATTCTTGCATAGTCCTTGAAGTTTGATCCCCCTCTAACCTTCCACACAAAACATCCAGAGGTCCTCCATCTTCCCTTCCAAAGAACAAATGGAAAGGAGCATAACCAGTAGCGTCATGCACAGTGTGATTATAGGCCCAGACTAACTCTTTAATGTATACCGGCCAACGTTGTTTCTTTTCTTGTTCCAGGGACCGTATCTTCTGTATCAGGGTGCGGTTGAAACGTTCACAGACTCCATTCCCTTGAGGATGATACGGTGTAGTATGCGATTTTTTTATGTTATAGAGCTGACATAACTCCTGCATCAAACGACTTTCAAAACACGGACCCTGGTCTGAATGGATCCGCTGAGGACAGCCATAAGTTTGTATAAAGTTATTCCAGAGGTGCTTGGCAGCTGTTACTGCTGTTTGGTCTCTAGTTGGTACGGCTACAGCAAATTTTGTGAAATGGTCAATCATGACCAACACGCTACTTCGTCCGTCTTGAGCAGTATCCAGAGACAAAAAATCAACTGCCACCACTTCCAACGGTGCGCTGGTCCTCCATTTTACCAAAGGGAGTTTTGGCTCAGTGCCTTGATTGGTGTTGCATGTCAGACATTCTCTGCATACTTTCTTAATTACCCCTTCCATCTGTAGACAGTAAAATCTCTTTCGGAAACACCAGGCTATTTTCTCAGGCCCTGGGTGCCCTAATTTTTCATGCAGAGTAGTGATAACTTTGCTTGCTACATCCCGAGTCAACACTATCTGACTTCGCACATTCTGCCAATTTTTCAACCGCACCTTTCTGACCAGCAAATTGTTCTCCACTCTTAAGCGATCCCACTGCCTAAGCAGTTTTTGGCCCTCCACCGTCCAATTGACTCTTTGTATTCTCTTTGGCCATACTTGTGCTCTGACCTTTTCTTTCAATGGTTTGAGAATATGATCTTCTTCCTGCAATTTTTGCCACTCTGCTGAGGAGGACTCAATAACTTCCATCATGTTTACCATCAACTCATCCTCATTTTCTTTCGACATGTGACTAGCTTTTTCCTTAATCCCAAACAGGGGTACTTCAACTTCTTCCAGATCTTCATCTCTCTCCCTTCCAGCAGGTTCATATGGGAATCTCGATAATGCATCTGCACAGCCGTTGATTCTTCCTGGTCTGTACTTAATAGTAAATTGGAACTTGGCTAATCTGGCTACCCACCGTTGTTCCATCGCTCCTAATTTAGCTGTTTGAAGGTATGCTACGGGGTTATTGTCGGTGTAAATGGTAAATTTTACTCCATTCAAGTACTCACTGAATTTCTCCGTGACGGCCCATACCACTGCCAACAATTCTAGCCGGAAAGAACTGTAATTTGCTGGATTTTTCTCAGTCTCTCTGAGACTACGACTCGCAAAAGCTATTACTCGTTCTTTTCCTCCTTTTTCCTGAGTCAGTACTGCACCTAAGCCCTGATTACTAGCATCAGTATACAAACGAAAAGGAAGGTGGAAATCCGCGAAGGCCAGTATCAGAGAAGATTCGATTTCGGCTTTTAATTCATCAAAAGCTTTTTGCTGTTCAGTGTTCCAGCAGACAGTATCATTTTTTTTTCTCAGTTGAGCCCCTTTTAGAATAAAATGCAAAGGACGAGCCTTCTGTGCAAAATGCGGTATAAATCTTCGATAGTAACTTGCTATCCCTAAAAATGCTCGTACCTCTCGGATAGTAGTAGGAACTGGCCATTCCTTAATCAATTTCACTTTTTCTGGGTTTGGCTTGACACCTTCTTTGGAAATAACATGCCCCAAGAAATTAACCTCCGGCTTGAATAGATGACACTTACTAGGCTTCAACTTCAGTCCATATGACCTGAGCTTCTGGAATACCACATCCAGGTGCTGAATATGTTGATGAAAATCAGTGGAATATGCGATGATGTCATCCAAATAGATCAGCACATGTTCAAAATTAAACTCGCCCAAACAGCTCTCCATCAGTCTTTGGAATGTAGCTGGGGCGTTCGTCAATCCAAACGGCATTCTCTTGAATTGATATAGTCCCATGGGTGTAGTAAAAGCGGTCTTTTCCTGATCTTTTTTGTCAACTAAAATTTGCCAGTAACCACTACAAAGATCTAGAGTAGAGAACACTTTAGCTTTCCCCAAAGCCAGTAATGAGTCCTCTATCCTCGGAAGGGGATAGGCATCCTTAATAGTCACTGAATTTAACTTTCTGTAATCTACACAAAACCTCAGACTACCATCCTTTTTCTTCACTAACACAATGGGAGCTGCCCAGGGACTACTGCTAGGTTCTATTACATTAGCCGCCAACATCTGTTCTAACATCTGCTTAACTTCTTGGAACAAATTAGGAGGGATATATCTATATCTTTCTCTGATGGGGCCAGCTGTATCTGTTCTAATCTCATGACGAATCTTATCAGAGCATCCAAGATCACTTTCATCAATAGAAAAAACTTCTTTATTTCTCTCAAACAACTGATTCAATGCAGACTTCTCATTATCATTCAGTTGTTCAACATCCAATACTACTGTTTGGGAAATTTTCTCTCCATTCCATTCTTGCGCTTTAGTATCAGAGTCCGTTGACATTATCCGACATGAGCAAAGATTTTTTCCTTTCTCTTCCACTTGCACTTCCTTACCACCTACACTTTCCACCGGAAACACATCGGCCAACCAAGCACCCGAAGGTATATGTACAGTGTCTTTTCCCCAATTTGACATTCGGATAGGAACTTGCCCATTTTTCACCGTGGCTACTGTCTTTGCTACAGTAATATCTAATCTCGGATTCACTGGTTCTACCATCACCGTCAGACCTGCAATTTGACAGTTGGAACCCACAGCCACCTGCATGACTACCTCAGACCTAGGGGGAACAGACAAACCCTTCTCACAGGGTGCTCTTATCACTCCAATCCTCCCCTTACAACGCTTGGCATTTCGAATAGCACTACATGTTTTTATCAAATTTTGAAACACTCGTCTCTCTTCTTGTTGCCGGGAAACCTTTTGCCAATACCGATGTCCATATTGCGAAAATAATCGTCCATCCAGATCCTGCAGAATATTCATTCCAACAATTATTGGGGTTTCTGAGGATGGCTGTCCCTTTACCACCATTATACCCCTTTTTCCCAACTGTTCCTCACCAATTTCCACATCCATCCAAATAATTCCTTTGACTGGGATGGGCAAATTATTGGCTGCTGCCAGCTCAATCCAAGACATCTCCAAATCCTGAATTTTTCCAGGAAAATTCCTTGCAAAATACGCCTCTGAAATGGTAGTCACTTGGGATCCTGTGTCTAACAAGCCATTAACCTCTTTCCCTTCTAACTTAATTTTAATCAAAGGACAATTTCCTACTACTGGCCCTGTCTCCTGCTGCACATAGGTCTGAGTAGCCATTCCCAACGTCCGACCTTCAACCCTAGGAGGCTCTAGTTTAAATTCTGATTGCTTCCATTGCGAGCATATCGTTGAGGTCTAGGACAATTACGTGCAAAATGTCCCTCTCTTCGGCAGTTCCAGCAGGTGAATGGTTGGTCATTTCTATTCTGAGTAGATTCCCTGGGCCCATGGTATTCTTCTCGTCTGACTTCTTGGTGTAATCTTAACTTAGCAATATCTTCTTGCATCTGCTTCAAAATGTGACCTAACTCGATGGCCTCTTCCCCCTTTTTACTGGCAGAGGTATGGGCGGTATGTCTATTCTCACTTTCCTTTTCCTTTGCATCAGAATTTAGTTGTCGCATAGCCAACTGAGTAATTTCCTCCTCTTGTTGATATTTAATAGCTAGTCGTTGGATTGATTGAAAGGAAATTGCAGGGTCTAGTTCTAACTTATTCTTTACTGCCCTTCTTACTACATGGCTCCGTAATCCCAGCACAAACTGGTCTTTCAGCCAGGAAGACATCCCGTTGTTCTGGTAAGGATCCTCCGCATCTTCCTTTTTTTGTATAGCTCTCATCAGTTCTTGTAGGGCATTAGCAAACTGAGGTATGCTCTCCTGCTCCCGCTGGGTTCGATCCATGAACCTCTTCCGCACTACGTGTAGGTCAGAGGGGTCCCCATATATTTCTTCAAGTATCTCCAAAATGTCTTCTAAACTCACAGGAAGATCCCGACTGGCATTAATTATTGTTTTCCGTGCATCACCCTCAGAAGCTAAAATGGCTACTTCCCGATGCATATCAACTGGAACTTTATATGCTTTGATAGCACTTTGAATACGCTCTGCCCAATCTCTCAGAGGCATATTATTGCCAGTAAATTTAGGTAAGTAGGTAGCTAAAATACCAATAGGAGTCATAGTCATAGACATGGTAAAATCCACATTCTCCCTTGATAGAGCTCTCTCAGCGGATCCCTCACCCATAGCTGGTACGTCTGACCCCAGGTTCTCTCCTGGTCTATTGATGTCAGAGTCCATCCTGCCGACTACGCCAAAATGTAACCGACCAATCGATTACTATCACAAGGAGAGAGTTCCCTTATTACTCTTAAAGCGGAAGGACAGCGACTGACCAGGAGGATAAATTGGTGAAAAATAACAATTGATTTTATTTGGCAAACAAAGAAATAATGTCCACTAACATGCAGAACAAGAATACAAACCCCCAATTGAAATCCTCAATATCAAGACCACCCTTGAAATACACTAAATTAATGAGGTAAAATAAGCAACAAATTCAGAGTTAACACTTCTTGCTTGAAGATCTAGCACCTGAAAAGAAAAAGGTTACTTCCAGAAATATCATTAGAGGCTACTGCACTTGGACCTTGCTTGAAGTTCCTGCACCTGTAGGAAAAACAAAGAACAAAACACAGCAAATACACATTTCACAAATCTTCATCAGACCTTTTTCTTCATCTCACTCTCAATACGTCTATAGCGATACAGTTTTCTCTTTCCTATCTAAAAATATGTATGCATACATGTATGTGAACAAATACACCTGAGAGAAACCAAATAGGAAATGGACTAATGCTTCTGGTTGGGTAGATAAGTAGTGACTGACTCGAAGTAGTCCTTACTGTATGGTAATGACCCTAACAGTCTTCAGTTCCTTGCAAAAGTCTTATCTAACCATACAGTGGCTATGAATTCATATTCACACTTAAACCTGTATATGATCATGGAGTAGGGGTACCCCTTTAAAAGAACTGATGATAAGTTGCTGATGAAAGATCTTTTCCTGAAGCAGATGATAGCTTATAATAACCTTACTTTACTTTACATGCAGCACACTCCAAGATGCCAGTTCAATAATTCTGAAGTAAGTTTCTTCCCTTTATTGTTATCAAAGTTTTTCTTTTTCCTGTATGTCACATATGTAAGTATCAATTCTCTCCTTTTATTACTTCTCACTGCAGGTTGGTTTAAGCTCTAAATGCAATCACTTCACTTGCAGAACACACAGAACACAGCAACAGATCTGTTCACAGGTAAGTTCCTATTTTTCTCCCATGAATTGATAAATTTCTTTACTAATGTGTTATTCTCTTTTCTCCACACAGAGAGATTAACACTCCAAAAATATCGTCAGGTAAGTGTCTTTTCCACTCATATCAGGCAGAGCCACACTGGGGATTATTCTTGAGGCATATGCACAGTCACTGTACAGAGCAAATGCATTCAAACACAGGCTGACTGGCTTTACTGTGGAGAGACAGATTACTAATCAGTACCAGGGAGTGCACACACAGATTCTCTCACTGATCAGCTCTGTGGTGACAGGTAGGGAAGCACAGTCATTGATTCACATTATACAGTACTCTGGTGTTGCTATGACAACATGTCTTCTCCTCACACACACTGTATATATATTATCTAACTGTAGAGAATCAGACGAAGAATATTTAGCTGATTTGATTTGACAGTCTGATTTTTGTGTCATTACTATTAGGAAAACTCCTGTCATTTTCTTTCTGTGTTTCTGTGTGGTGAAATTTCACTTATCTGTCAATTTTTCCTGAAGCGGTCTCCTTGGCCTTGCTGAGCTATCTCTCACTCCTCTGTGGATGAGGTGTCTCCCTGTTTTGACTCAGGGAGCTGTCTCTCATGGTCCCCTTTCTGTGTGTCATCAGTGAGCTAAATTCCTCTGCTACTGAATGCCATTTCTCTCTCTGTCAGCTCAGTTTCTCCCCCTCTGGTCTCTGTCATCTCTCCTCACGCTGCCTGTGTCACCTTCTGAGGTAAAAATCAGAGAGGGCTTGCCTCTTCAGCTGGAGGGGCGTTCCCAACCTGTGTAACTGACACCCGCCCCCTGACTGAGAGCAGAACAGCCATCTTGAGTGCTGGCTGCTTGCTCTGTGTAAATACAGCCTGTGCCAGCACTAATTCTCATAGCTGATGCTGGCCAGAAATAAAAATACATGTTTTTTTTTTTTTTGTTTTTTTTTTAAATTAAAGAAGCTGCACTATTTGTAGCAGGGCTACACCTGTAGCACAGCACAGGCAGATGCCAGCTGGTACTAATAGTGCAGTTATCCTGACCACTTTCATTTGTTTGGACACTTGCAAATAATGCCCTGAAAATAATGCCCACTGTATGCAGGCCGCCCCTTGTTTATCTGGTGCCCTAGGCCATGGCCTATGTGGCCTTGCCAGAAATCCGGCCATGATCACAGGGTCAAGTGTACGGAGCTCACCTGTCTGTTAGACAGCTGAGCTAGTGGGTTACAGCAGTGTTAGAGTGACACAAACAGTGTGAATGACGGGATTGCACGGTGAAGGTAATTAAGATCTATGCCCTGGCAGGAATAACAGGAAGTAAAAGCAAAGCATAGATTTCAACTACCTACACATGGAGGAGGTTAAAATAAAATACATATGGCAGCCTACATGACCTTCTCACTACACTAAAGCTATCCCAATATAACATTATTTCTCTTGCTGCTCTTCAGTGAATAACTGTTCTTTTGGCCGAATGGCCACCTGGTGGATATGTGGCAGTGTGCCTCCGTGTGACCAGCATTAGAAATAATCATTAGCTACATAAAATTGATTTTTTTTTAAAATCCATCAGGTTTCAATTCCAATCAGAAAATTATAGTAAAAGATTGTATCCTGGAAGAATCATCCATATTACTTTGCAAATGATGGATTTTTCAGTGACTGCAAAGCAAATCAATGGTTTCTTACACCCTGTATGTGGCCAACATCAGGCTACACGTTAAAGATAAACTGTTATTAGCTAGTTATGGAGGTTGGCATCATGCCCCTCTTTTAATCACTCCCTGCTTCTTTGGCTGTAGGAAAAAGTATGGACATCAGATAAAGACAGCTGGACACCAGGAGTTACTGTATATGGGGGGGGGGGACCACTAGACACATAGACACAAAAGACTACTGTTGAGGGGGGGCACTAGACACCAAGGAGCACTGTATAGAGCTGTATAGAGGAGGAAGCGGGCCACTAGACACAAGGGAACTTATAGGGGAGGGGATACACTAGACAAAAGGGAACTGTATAGGGGAGGGAGGGGGACCAGGGAACTGCATAGTGGAGAAAGGATGCTCAGCAGACACCAGGGAACTTTATTGTGGAGGGAGGACCACTAGGCACCAGCAAACTGTATTAGGGAGGGAGGTGTTCAAGCCGCATGTAAAAATGGGGTGTAGTTAAATATTTGGCAGGGGTGTGCCTATGTGTGTACCTAAGTTAGTAGGTATGCTTACATTATTCTCTGCCTGTATAACCACACTGCACTTACACTTACGTGCCTGCACAATCATTATGCACTTTCACTGTTACTGCCTGCACACCCACACTGTACTTACACTATTCTCTACATGTACAGCCACACTGTACTTATGCTATAATCTGGCTGCACATTCACACTTCACTTACACTGTTCTATACCTGTGCAACCACACTGCACTTACACTGTTCTATACCTGTGCAACCACACTGCACTTACTCTGTTCACTACATGTACAGCCACACTGCACTTACACTGTTCTCTACCGGTACAGCCACACTACTGTTCTCTGCCTTTACAGGCACACTGCACTTACACTGTTCTCTACCGATACAGCCACACTACTGTTCTCTACCTGTACAGGCACACTGAACTTACACTGTTCTCTACCTGTACAGCCACACTGCACTTACTCTGTTATTTACCTGTACAGCCACACTACTGTTCTCTGCCTGTGCAGGCACACTGCACTTACACTGTTCTCTGCCTGTACATATTCACTGCACTTACACTGTTTTCTACCTGTACAGCCACACTGCACTTACACTTGTACAGCCACACTACACTTACATTGTTCTCTACCTGTATAGCCACACTGTTCTACTATTACCTAGTATGTGGGGATGCAGCACATAGTGTAGGTAGATCGTAAAAATTAAATTCAGCCTGGTATAAAAGTTCTGCAACATGTATTTAAAGTCCTCAGATGATTCAATTCACCAGTATGTACAAATAACTAATAGGAGTTTTGGTTAGACTATCCCTTTTTAACAAGCCAAAGAGAAAACATATTTTTGAAGCAGAATACTTCGCATGAGCAATGTTTATATATGTCTGGGAACTTTATCCTCGACTCCTCCCTTATTTTATACTAAAGCGTAGTTCTGATGTAACACTGAGTCAGAAAGCGCAGAGTACAAAATAAGTGACTGTTAAATTGAGGAATTAAAGGGTTTAAGAATGTAGCTTTTGACAAAACAAAAAAAGGAGAGTCATTTTGATTGCCTTTGCCTCCCTGTCAGAGTGCTTTGCAGCATACCATAATGTTCTGTAAACTGGATTATATAGGGTAGTCAGTTATAACAGCGAGTTGCTAAGTAGGTGAAATGTTTGTCTGAGGGAGGAAAGACAGGAATCTACCTTATCTGAACAGAGGAGCCCCTGTGTGTTTCCAACATGCCAGAACAATGTCACTGTGCTAATACCATTGGCCAATCTATGTGAAACCGACTGTGACTTTATGCATGACAGATATGAAGTCAGGCATAGGGCAGGTCAGCTTAGGCTGAAACTGTGACTGGCTATGAGAATAGAAGGCACACGTGGCTATCCTGGGAAAGGAATCATTACCGCTGCCTCCAGTTCATCACAGTTATATCAGCCTTGTTTGGCAAACATATTTGAATATGCAGTACCACTAGTATAGTAATGGAGCGCATCTCTGCATTCTTTTCCCTCTTGTGTTATTTTTGGATCATGGGCTATTCACAGGCATCTCCTTCTTTAAGGATTCTTCAAGTCCCGGCTGAGTTGGTTAGTTTACACATTCTACTGATTTATGTGTGCACATTCACTAAAGAAAAAGAAAAAATATTGCGCATGGAATTCCACATGATGGAATCATGTCTGCGATTGTGAAATAACGTTCTGTGGCAAAGTCATAGCCGACTCCTAAAAGTAATAACGTAAATATAATATATTGCATGATTATAGGAACTTTATATCATCACTCTTTCTGTACTCTCTGCATAAAATGACTTTTTCCCTCATCCTTTGACTCTACACAAACACACACGCGCACGCACACACACACTCGCACACACGCGCGCACACACACACACACACACACACACACCACACACACACCACACACACACACACACACACACACGCGCGCACGCACACACACACACACACACGCACACACACGCACGCACACACATGCACACACACACACGCACACACACATATGCACACACACAACCACACACACACACACACACGCACGCGCGCACGCGCGCACGCACACACACACACTCGCACGCACGCACACACACACACACACGCGCGCACGCACGCACACACACACACACACACACACGCACACACACATATGCACACACACACGCACACACACACACACACACACACACACACACACACACACACACACACACACACACACACACACACACACACACACACACACACACGTGTTTTGCAGGCTGCAGTTCTGGGCAAGACCTTGAGATATATAGGTCTGCTTCAATCAGCAGGGCTGGGATACTCCCACTCTGGCCTTGGCAGCTTCTGATTACTGTGGAGCTTATTAATGATGGCGGTAGGGGGTGGGAAGGAAAGATAAAGTGAAGGGAATCAAAATTTTCTTTTGACAATGACCACAAGGCCTAACCTTGGCTGGTATGCCACTGACAATGATAAATGCTAATAGGTATCAGAGAATCTAGGAATCCCGGGCCATGTTTTGCCTCTTAATGGTATGTCTCTTTCACCTCAGGCTACTTTTGCTATTTTTTTTGTCCTGCTAATTCATTAATAAGCAATAACACTGAACAGCAGAGGCAAGCTGCAGGTTCATACAGAGTTATTTCTGGGTGCTTGCTGGTTGGACCTGAAACGCCATCGACCAACGTAGGTCATATATGCACCATACTTAATGCAATATCTTGAGCCTCAACTATAGTAGTAATATCTTTAAAATAAAATGTTTAGCTATACTGTATATTAGTGATGTTAAGTACGAGTAGCTACCTATACGTAGCTACTTGTAATCAAAATTTAAATTACATAGCGCTGCCCATGGCAGAGGGAGGTTAACTTACCTATGCCGTCGCCTGTAGCCAATACGTTCCACTCGCTGTACACGTAACTACACTACTTCCTCCTTCCAGGTTTGAAGGAGGAAGTAGTGGAGCTACGTGGACCACAAGTGGAACGCATTGGCTATAGGTGGCAGCATAGGTAAGTTTACCCTCCCTGCTGTGGGCACACGCTTCTTAATTTAAATGTCTATTATGAGTAGCTACGTACTTAGCTAACATCACTACAAAATATGTGATTGCAATCAACTTCAGTGTCCATTTACTTACACTTACAGAGGAACTTAACTGTATATAACTTGATGAACAAAATTGCTTATTTTTACAATATTTACAATGATTTAGTTAAAGGGCCACTATGGCGAAAAATTGTAAAATTTAAAATATGTGCAAACATATACAAATAAGAAATACATTTTTTCCTGAGTAAAATGAGGTATAAATTACTTTTCTCCTATGTTTCCGTCACTTACAGTAGGTAGTAGAAATCTGACAGAAGCGACATGTTTTGGACTAGTCCATCTATTCCTGGGGGGATTCTCAGGGATTTATTTATTTACAAAAGCACTTAGTGAATGCTCTGTCCAAATGCCAAAAAACTGTGTAGCGAGCAGGTAAGCTGGCCAGCATCATTGTTTAAATCCTTTTTAGGGAATATCTTTATAAACAAATCAAAATCTTGCTGAGAATGTCCTATGAAGAGATGGACTAGTCAAAAACCTGTCACTTCTGTCAGATTTCTACTACCTACTGTAAGTGACAGCAACATAGGAGAAAAGTAATTTATGGCTCATTTTACTCTGGAAAAAACATACTTCTTATTTGTCTGTTTGCACATTTTTTAAATTTTAAAATTTTTCGCCATAGTGCCTCTTTAATTTTGCCCATTGTAAAATCTTACCTCACCCTGATCTGTCTTCTTAAATTTGGCAGAGATGCCGGCATACTTATTACAGGTAAGATGAATCCTTCCATGTGGTTCCCTCCCTCCAGTGATGTAATCATCTGATCTTACAGAGTCCTCTGGGGAAATAACATCATAGCCTAGGCATCACTGGAAGGTTGGAGTTACACTCCAATATACAGCAATATATGGATAATTAAAGTAATGAAAAATGTATTATGTTCTGCTATATGTTATTACAGTTCCTCTTTAAAGGAGAACTGTAGTGATGGAAATGGAGGCTGCCAAATGTATTTCTTTTAAAACAAAACCAGTTGCTTGGCAGCCTTGCTGGTCTGTTTGGCTGCTGTAGTATTTGAATCAAACCAGAAACAAGCATGCAGCTAATCTTGTCAGAAATCTGACACAAATATCAGAAACACCTGATCTGCTGCATGCTTGTTCAGGATCTATGGCTAAAAGTATTAATGGTAGAGGATCAGCAAGATAGCCAGGCAACTGGTATTGCTAAAAAGGAAATAAATATGGCAGCCTCCATCTACCTCTCAATACAGTTGTCCTTTAAATGAGTTAAAAATGGAGCCCTGGTCAATAATGCAATATACTTGCATTGTTTATTTATTTATCGCTTTTCTAAGCTTCAGGCATTGTGAGCCAGAATGCACTGTATAAGCTGTTAAGGTACCCATACATCTACAGATATTGTGAGCCGATTGATCATCCAATTTGATAATATTATTGAATCAGATTAAAACTGGTGCCACAACAAGCATGCCTAATCCATGCTTCGACCGATTTCAGGCTTTGGGTTGCGGCAGCGGGACAGGTGAGATTTTAGACTGGACGGGCACCGTGGGGTAGATTAACACTGTGGGGTGGTCAGGCAGGTCACACAGGCGGTAGAGGCGGGTCGCTAGGCAGATTCCTGGTAGATAGGGAATCGGCCTGCGGGGTATGGCCAGGTTACATATCTCTCACCGGTCAGATTTGACCAAAGACAGAATATCTGGCTCAATCTGTCCTTACATCGCTAGATGTATGGGCACGTTTAGACTGTTCTTATTCTGATTGCAAACTAACTGCAGTCTGTGCTGATCCTTGCTTTACAGCTGTCTCCACTGCTTTTATATGGCTGAATTGACTCTCTGAACTCATATCTCTGTTGACATGTTGATAACAACTGCATTTACAATAAAAACATAAATTACGGTAATAATCCAATTACATTGCATTATTGCCTGGAGCGTCATAAGTTATTTTAAGACATTTGAGTACATGTACACTAACAGACTAAAGTTAAACTTCTGATCACTCACTAAGGTTGCACCAGATCAAAAACTGATCCTGTAAAAACTGATCTATTTTCTGTTTAAACTTATTAGTTTTTCGCATTGGGAATCTGTTTTTTTGCTCAGTTTTTTCGTTGGCACCTGCTTCGTACCTGTCACTAAGTTCCTTCACCAGTGCTGCTGCCATCCATTCGGTGCCCTGAATGTTAGAAATACTGTTATTCTGATCTCAGAGCACCAACAGAAGCAACAGGCAATTGGTTTGCAAAGGACCAATGGGTATATTCCTAGCACGAGCAAGGATTTTCATTGTTTCACTACTCAGCGAACCAATGAGGGAATCCTCCCAGGGGACAATTCCCATTGCAAACCAATTGTAGCCTTATGCTTCTGCTGAGGCTTGGCGATCTGTATACTGGCTTTTCTAGCGTGCAGGGACCGAAATAAACAGCGGCCGTGGACACAAATGGACAGCAGTAGGTGAGTATTTTGCAAAACATATATGGCGAGCAGCCTAGTGAGAATGAACACTATCCAAACACCATCTGTTTTCATAGGCTTGCATTGATTCTGTCGGCCTCTGTCGCCATCCGCTTAATCTGGCCAATCCCAAAAATTCATGCAGTACCCAAACCTATTGGTCCACCATGACTATATTGCTTCGATCTGTTTTTGATCCGTTCAGTTTTATTCCGCTACTTGGAACATTTTTAGTGCCAGTGTGAATGCAGCCTAATGCAGGCTTTGTGAATTAAATACAAAAATCTATAAACACCTCAGAATCTACAATAAGGCTGCAGTCACATTGAGATACTTCCGCCGCCTCAGATCCCATGATGCAATACTCTATGTCTATGCAAAGTATTTAGGGTTCCAGGAATTGAAACATGCTATGTGGGGAGCCAACCTGTGTTCAGCTCTGTGATGGGCAGTCCTGTATAATGATCCCTCACTCAACAGTTTGATTGCACTGCTTGACATTCTTATAACCACAAAAGGGAAAACCTCTATGGTACTTCTGTATATGAAATACAGTCATAAAAATATGGAAAAGCAATAAAATGTGAACATAACTTTATGATAACCCCACTAATGTATCTCTTAAGGTGTACACAAAATATGAAACTATCTTTATAAAACTCTGATCTGCCCTGATTACAGCAAACATCTCTGTGTATGCTATTATTTACGTAATGAGTTAATACTCTATTCCAGTAAAACTCCTGAAAGTGTTGGGCTGGATTCTCTTTGCTGGCTGGGACAAGCATATGTTATTATACTTGGGATTTCATTCCCATCAGATGCAAACAGAGAGAAGCTTAAAAAATGTTGAAGAACAGGATTGGATTTATTTTGGAGTATTCAGGATCAGGGAGCGGCTCGCTGTGTCAGCTGTGAAGAGGACTCAGAGCGCCTCTGCATGATGCACAAGCATAAAGGCAATTATTATTATCATTACTATTATTATTATTATTATTAGTGCTGACATTTTCTGCAGTGATTCAAAGAGTGTAGTGGACTATTCGAGTCACTAAATGTCCTTTGGAAGATGTTAAACACATCTTCCACATACTTCCAACAACCATGTACTTGCTCAACCTTAACTTATTAATTACATTTCCAAAACACTTCAGCTAGGACGGAAACTAAGCAAACATGACCATTTTAAAAATCATAAACATGAGGCTGGACTGGACACTGACGATTATACTACTATATAATTATATTGCACTGATTGCGCATGCTGTGCTTCTATATCTGTATTTATCACAATATGTAGATGTTCCTGAAATGCCTTAGAACCATGAACAGGACCCAGTTTCTTATAATAACTAACTTACTAGTAGACTCTAAAGTGTCTCAAAGTCAGATACTTAGCTATGGAGAAGGAAGGCTCTAGATCCCATAGAGCAGTGTTCCTCAACCCTGTCCAAGGCCCACCAACAGTGTATGTTTTGTGGAAATCCACAGAGGTAGTTAATTAGCTCTGCTGATACACTAATTTCCCGACCTGTGCATGTTTGTGGTTTTCTGCAAAACATGTACTGTTGGTGGGCCCTGAGGACAGGGTTGGGGAACTGTGCCATACAGCCTTCCCAGTCCTCTCTACGTCATCTCATTCCAGCACCGGGTACCGGTAAAGTTCTATGATATGCTTGGTAGAATACTTCTTTGGCCCTCCTTGGACAGCATTCAAAAGTATTTGTGTCCCCTAGAACCCCTAGATGAACAGATCAGTAGTAAGCATTCACAAGTCAGTGTTTGCATATGTGCAGTACCGATGCTTCCATCTTTGGAAGTACTCCAGGACACAAGTACTTCCGAAGACTGCATGAAATCCTGAAGATTTAGAACCGGGGACATCGCAGGAACAAGGACGTGGAGACTGGACCGGGAAGGCTTCAAGGGATCCAGAGCCTTCCCTCTCCTCTCCATAGGTGAGTGTCTAACTTTAAGGAATAGATGCATACGGAGCCAAGTGTATGTGCTGTATCACATCTCATATTGTGTTATAATATGACTTACGTAATCATCAGCACTATAATGCTTTGAAATGTACATAAAAACTGCATGAAATTCCACTGTGTTTTCCAGAGGGAAGGCGTCCTCGATGGTAAGGGAATCACTTGTCTGGAACAACAATGCAGTGACTGAAGTCGGGAGGACAAGATTGTCCTGAGTTAATAACACAGCTAACGGCATCTAAAGGCATAAAATAAAACCAGCTTGGTTTAGGCTGTACATGTCTGTAGGGTGCCAGTGGTTATGGCCAGCTAAGCACAACGGAGGAGAATGAGTGATTGGGGCGGGCAGGTTAGAGAATGGTGCCCAGTCATTATTGTTGCCTCAATGATAAGCAGCCTCTGGCAGAGCCTATGGACTTGATTCAAAATAGTCTTGTAAAGTTTTAGGTTTCATTGAAGAATGAATACTCCTTTAGGGCCGGTTCACAATTGTATCCGTGTTGTACGTTTTTTGACGCGGACAAAAACGGAGCCACAGATCCCAATGTTAAAAATAGCGTCCGTCTTCACTCTGGTCAAAAAACGAACTTGTGGGATCCGTGCAGGAAAACTGAATGGAGAGTCCGGACTTTGCACTTTTTCCCGGAGCCAGGAGCGCCACAGAGGCCAATGAAAGGCAACACAAAAACGGATCTCCTGGGGCTCTGATGCAAAATAACTTTGGGCGCCCCACCTGACGGCACCCTTCCAACCAAATCAACCCCTGGGACCCTGAGCCGGCTGACAGGCCCGATTCAATCCCCCAACCCCCCTACCTGATCACACAATATCATTGAGTGTCAGAGTAAACACACAGCATCCCTACTGTCATGGGTCGCCATAGCTAGAGGGGAGGAGGGGCACCATCGATTTTTGGTTCGCGAACCTCGAATGCAAACTTCCGCAAAAGTTCGGTTCGCACGAACCACAATAGACTTCAATGGGAATGCGAACTTTGAAAACAAGAAACATTTATGCTGGCCACAAAAGTGATGGAAAACATGTTTCAAGGGGTCTAACACCTGGAGGGGGGCATGAATGAGTGGGAAAGATGCCAAAAGTCCTGGGGAAAAATCTGGATTTGACGCAAAGCAGCGTTTTAAGGGCAGAAATCAGATTGCATGCTAAATTGGAGGCCTAAAGTGCTTTAAAACATCTTGCATGTGTATACATCAATCAGGGAGTGTAATTAGAGTACTGCTTCACACTGACAGACCAAACTCACTGTGTAATGCACCGCAAACAGCTGTCTGTGTAGTGATGGCCGTGCTGGACTGGTGCGCACCATGGCAAGAGTGCAGGCCATGGCGGTTTTCAAGCCCATATGGTCGCCGGGCTGTGGTAACTCAATGATAGAACAACACTGACTGTCCAGCTGATCGAATTTGGTTTGTCCACAATGAGGCAACAACCTTATTATCTTGGGTGTGCCCCCCCCTTCCCCGAGGCACTCATATAGCCGTTGATCATTGTTTCATTGTGATACGCAAGCCCCTTCACCGCGGCAAGGTAACGATCACGAAGGGGAATTGACACATGTACATGCTTTTTGTTTTGTTGGTGCATCCAGAAAAGTTAGGCAGGCATGTACACGCACCAGAAAAATTATTATAGCTTAAAAATTCAGGAATCCGCCTGGCATGGGCGTCCGCACATATGGCAAAATCGGGCATCTGCCCGACCCTGGCAGCCCGCTGCCCCCCCTGGCCGCGTGCCCGTGCGTCCAGCAGCGCAGAGAAGAGGGAGAGCTATGTTCGGATAGCGTGGAAGGGCGGACGTCTCCCCCCCCTTCCGTCACCTTAGGGGGCTCTCCCTCCCTCGCTCTCCCCTCCGGAGTCAGGAACGAAGTGTGCAGCGGCTGGGCAGCGGGCGGAACTTACCTCGTCTCGCTCCTGCGCCGGAGGTTCTTGTGCCGCACTCTGGTCTGGACCAGACCAGAGTAGCGGCTGATCCATCCAGCGCCTGTGACGAGACAAGGTAAGTTACGCCCGCTGCCCAGCCGCTGCACACTTCGTTCCGGAGTGGAGAGCGAGGGAGGGAGAGCCCCCTAAGGCGAGGGAGGGGGGGGGGGGAGATGTCCGCCCTTCCCCACTGTCTGCACATAGCTCTCTCTCTTCTCTGCGCTGCTCCCCTCCTGCTGGGGCACACCTGGCTACTTATTCTGGGGACATATACCCCTGCCTACATATACTGCGCACATATACCCCTGTCTACATATACTGGTCACATATACCCCTGGCTACATATACTGGGACATATACCCCTGGCTATATATATTGTGCACATACACCCCTGCCTACATATACTGGGACATATACCCCTGCCTACATATACTGGGCACATATACCCCTGACTACATATACTGGGCACATATACCCCTGCCTAACTATACTGGGCACATATACCCCTGGCTATATATACTGGTCACATATACCCCCTGACTACATATACTGGGCATATATACCCCTGCCTACATATACTGCGCACATATACCTCTGGCTACATATACTGGGCACATATACCCCTGCCTAACTATACTGGGCACATATACCCCTGGCTATATATACTGGGCACATATACCCCCTGACTACATATACTGGGCATATATACCCCTGACTACATATACTGGGGACATATACCTCTGGCTACATATACTGGGGACATATACCCCTGCCTACATATACTGGGCACATATACCCCTGGCTATATATGCTGGGCACATATACTCCTGCCTACATATACTGGGCACATATACCCCTGCCTACATATACTGGGCACATATACCCCTGACTACATATACTGGGCACATATACCCCTGGCTATATATACTGGGACATATACACCTGCCTACATATACTGGGACATATACATCTGTCTACATATACTGGGACATATACATCTGTCTACATATACTGGGACATATACACCTGCATACCGGGACATATACACCTGCCTACATATACTGGGGACATATACACCTGCCTACATATACTGGGACATATACACCTGCCTACATATACAGGGACATATACAACTGCCTACATATACTGGGACATATACCCCTGGCTACATATACTGGGACATATACCCCCAGCTACATATACTGGGACATATACCCCTGGCTATATATACTGGGGACATATACCCCCTGGCTACATATACTGGGGACATATACCCCCTGGCTACATATACTGGGGACATATACCCCCTGGCTACATATACTGGGGACATATCCCCCTGACTACATATACCGGGCACATATACCCCTGACTATATATACTGGGCACATATACCCCTGCCTACATATACTGGGCACATATACCTCTGGCTACATATACTGGGCACATATACCCTTGACTACATATACTGGGCACATATACCCATGGCTACATATACTGGGCACATATACCCCTGACTACATATACTGGGGTCATCTATATCTCTGGCTACATATACTGGGGATGTATACCCCTGACTACATATACTGGGCACATATACCCCTGACTACATATACTGGGCACATATACCCCTGACTACATATACTGGGCACATATACCCCTGACTACATATACTGGGCACATATACCCCTGACTACGTATACTGGGCACATATACCTCTGGCTACATATACTGAGCACATATACCCCGGCCTACATATACTGGGCACATATACCCCTGGTTACCTGTTCTGGGGACATCTATACCGCTGGCCACCTATTCTGGGGACACCTATAGACCTGGAGCTACCTATTTTTGGGGAACCACTGCTGTCAGATTGAGTGTATTTTGGGGAACTGCTGCCAGGTGGAAGGTGTCTACCATATTAAAGCTATGTCTTGTTGGAGGCCTCATGATATGTTGGGGGCCTCAAGATTGCTGAATTTGTCTTGTTGGGGGCCTCATGATTGCTGAATTTGTCTTGTTGGGGGCCTCATGATTGCTGAATTTGTCTTGTTGGGGGCCTCATGATTGCTGAATTTGTCTTGTTGGGGGCCTCATGATTGCTGAGTTGGTCATGTTGGGGGCCTCATGATTGCTGAATTTGTCTTGATGGGGGGCCTCATGATTGCTGAATTTGTCTTGTTGGGGGTCACATGATTACTAACTGCAAGAATATGGAAAAAGCTGAATCATCATCATATGAGACAATAGCATTAAACCTACTTTTTCCGCTTTTTAAAACAGAAAATGAAACTGGGAGGTTCTAAAAAAATGAATAAATTTTTCAGGAGTAGGATGGATGAAATTGTTTATCTTCACAGTTTATTTTCAACTTGGATTTTCCATAATGTTTATGTATGAGTTAAAACGTTTGTATTTAGTTTAAATTGCTGTTGGCACTTTGTGATAGTAAAGTGACTTTGCAGTTTGGACACTCGACCTCCAAAAGGTTCGCCACCACTGTCCTAATCTAATGTCCCACCATTGCTTAGTTCATGTAAACTTGTCTCCACCCACGACCACACCCACATTCTGGTTCATGACCACACCCATTTTTCGGCCGTAGCTCCATTTTTTGGCACGCTACACGCGCCACACAACACCACCCCAAATTTTCGGCACCCCTCTTTCCCCCCCCCCTTTTTTGCCCCCCCCCCCTGAAAAATTTTCTGCGGACGCCCATGCCGCCTGGAGTCCTGGTGGACCATGTTGATGGTGGCGGAGAAAGGCAGTCAAGCGACCTGCAGGCAGAGATACTGTGTGGAGACCGACTTAGTCATGGGGCAGGCAGTCTCACGGCGTGCAGGCAGAGATGCTGTGTGCGGGGACTGACTTAGTCTTCGGGCGGGCAGTAGCCCTCCTGGATCCATGCCTCATTCATTTTGATAAAGGTGAGGTACTGAACACTTTTGTGACTTAGGCGACTTCTCTTCTCAGTGACAATGCCTCCAGCTGCGCTGAAGGTCCTTTCTGACAGGACACTTGAGGCAGGGCAAGACAGAAGTTGGATGGCAAATTGTGACAGCTCTGGCCATAGGTCAAGCCTGTGCACCCAGTAGTCCAAGGGTTCATCGTTGCTCACAGTGTCTACATCCACACTTAAGGCCAGGTAGTCGGCTACTTGCCGGTCCAGGCATTGGTGGAGGGTGGATCCGGAAGGGCTAAGGCAAGGTGTTGGACTAAAGAATGTCCGCATGTCCGACATCACCATGAGATCGCTGGAGCGTCCTGTCCTTGCTTGCAAGGACATGGGAAAAGGATTACTGGCAGTGGTACCTTTATTGAGTTGTGCTGTGACATCACCCTTAAACGCAATGTAAATCATAGTTGCCAGCTTGTTCTGCAAGTGCTGCATCCTTTCTGCCTTCATGTGATTTGGAAACATCTCCGCCACTTTGTGCCTATACCGAGGGTCTAGTAGCATGGCCACCCAGTACAGCTTATTCCCCTTGAGTTTTTTTTATACGGGGGTCCCTCAACAGGCTGGACAGCATGAAAGACGCCATCTGCACAAATTTGGATCCAGACGTACTATCCATCTCCTCTTGTTCTTTCTCAGTGACGTCAGGTAAGTTCTCCTCCTCCCCCCAGCCATGAACAATACCACGGGAACGTTGAGCAGCACAATCCCCCTGCAACGCCTGCTGTGGTTGTTCTTCTGCCGCTGCCTCCTCCTCCAAAAAAACCCCAAAACACCTTCCTCATCATCCGAGTCTGACTCCTCTTCCCCACACGAATCTTTCTCCTCCTCCTCCTCCCCCCTCTGTGCTGCCACAGGTGTTGAGGAAACATCTTGTTCTGATGAGAATTGATCCCACAACTCTTCCTTCTGTTCCTGTTCACGCTCCTCCACAGCTTTAGCCACCACTCTACGCACGGCACGCTCCAGGAAGTAAGCGTACGGGATCAAGCCGCTGATGGCGCCTTCACTGCGACCATGGCGCCTTCACCCATGACCATGCCCACATTCTGATGCATGGTGACACCATTTTTTTTGTCTTTGTCCCTGGGTGCTGAAATCTCTAGCTATGCATCTGCTCTCAGTGTTTGTGTGGGAATACTCTGGGTAGTCAGATTTCCTCCTACGTCCCCCCAAAAAACTGAATTATTGACTTCCCCTTAAAATTGTTCCTATGCTTCAGTAGAGATTTTAGACCGCATGTCCAGCTATGGGACAATTATTGATACGACTTGTTTGAAGTTATCTCTAAACTACTGTGGAAAAATGTCTGGTGCTGTATAAATGTATAATAATAATAATAATAAAGATCAGCATAATTTTATGTCTACCTTTTCTTTAAAAAGGCAGCAGACTTTTATTATACGTCCCAGTACAGTTATTACAAGACTCTTTTCTTAGTAAGCCAATTAAACTTTCACTGGTATTAGCATAAATCTACCCATAAGGCCAAAGACCAAGCAGTATACTTAGAGAAAAACATGCAGGGGGCCTGTCATACTACTGAGATTGTGCTTGATCTCTGCATCCCTGGCTTATATGATTGTCTAACCCTTGATGAAGCCATCCTGCCATGTATATGGTGTCACTGCCGGACAGCAGTTAATTCCCACACCCTCTTTATCACAGCAGTCTGCACACTGACACACACAGCTCTCCACCATCAGAAAGTCATTACGTTCATTGGGAGGTAATTAATTTTTCTTTTAACCTGCCAAGTTTGGATGATCTTGTAGGGCTGGTTCCTAAGTTGATATCCCAGAGGAACCATTACTGAGAAAACTAAGAAAACAGGACATTATATAAAACAGATCCCAGCTTGCTCCACAGACTCCCCTCACTGTGTACGGACGCTTCAATCTTCTTTGTGTACTAAAGAAAACCCTCCAGAGTTGAAGGCTGAGGAATGTTCACTTTCATTGGCACTTCATTTTTTCACCATCTAAAGCTAATTGTCAGAAAAAACATGTATAGTCAATAAATATGTTTGATATTGAGAACATAAAAAATGAAAAATAGTTGTAGCTGAAAAAGTGAAAAACTGCAGTTATTTGTTTTTATCTAATCAGTGCTGTTAGGCGCTATACTGTACATATAAGCTGAAAACGGGAACTGTTGTCAGTATGGTGAATGTTCCCAGAGTATGGCCACACCAGTTACCAAGGGCCTGATTCTCTGACCTTTATGTTATGCCAATATCACATAAGGCAAGGTTTCAGTGATGGAGGGGGGGAGTTCATAGTGTCAGAGGACCGGTTATTGGTGATCACTACTGACTGCCTTACCTGGAAGCTCAGTAACGGCAACAAATAGGCCTTGTTACCACATTCCATCTCTTTTCTGCGTAGTGCCAGCTCTGCTGCAACCATGATGTCCTATTACCTGTCTCTCACCTGCTCACCTGCAAGCTTTCATCTTCTTCTGCTCCCCTCTCGATGCCGGGAAGGCACAGGGACAGGAGAGAAGCTTATTTAGCAGCTTTTTCCATCCATGGTCTGGGCAGTGGACAGAACCCCCCCCCCCCCCCCCGTGTAGTTGCATCTGAGCACGGTGGTTGGCTTGTTTACACGCCACATGAAATGTTTCTTCACTGCCGGAAGAAAAAATGCCGCCATGTGTCACACTGTAGGCAAAGTGCCCTCTTCGCTCCCTCCCTCTTTCCATTTTTAACCGTTTAACCATGGAGAGGACGCCGGGGCGTGCACTGCTGAAGAGAGACATCAGGGTTAGAATGTCAGGCACCAGTGAGTGTCTTCTTGTACACAAATCCGATTGCTACTCTGCAGAGGAAACCAGGAGGATTGGAGGCAGGGAGAGGAAGAGGAGGGCACTTTGGGAAACCATTGAGCCACCTGCCTCTTACTAACGGTCTCCGGATTGGAGGAAGGGAGGAGCTACCTACCTAATGGGCACTTCTGGCTACTTATATGGGGGGCTACATAATGGGTGTATTTGACTACCTATATGGGGACTACTTAATGAGCACATCTGGCTACCTATATGGGGGGCTAACTAATGAGCACATCTGGCTACTTATATGGGGGGCTACCTAATAATGGGACACATCTGGCTATCTATATGGGGGGGGGGGCTACCTAGTAATGGGAAATCATCTGGCTATCTATGTAGGGGCCTACCAATTAAGGGGACACATCTGGCTACCTATATGGGAGGCTACCTAATAATGGTGCACATCTGGCTACCTACTGGGTGGCTAACTAATAATGGGGCACATCTGGCTACCTGTATTGGAAGGCTACATAATAATTGGGCACATCTGGCTACCTATATGGGGGGGGTACCTACAGAGGGGACTAACTCTGGCTACCTATACTCAGGAACACCTATAGCTACCTCTACTGAGTGTAGACCTCTAGCTAACTAAAGTGGGGGCACCTCTAGCTCCGCAATACTTTTTTGCACTTCCGGGTCTTGCCACTAGAATTGGCTGATGCTACAAGACAAGCATCAAGGACAGGGACAGATATAAGAGCTGAAGTGCTGAGTACTGAGAAAGCCAGAATTTATATTACTAAACAATTTAAAAAATAGGCACCACCTGTATGTAGCAGCCAAGCAATCTGATTTCTGAATCAGCGTTACCAATATTATCAACAGTGGCGGCTCCAGGAATTTTTTTTAGGGGGTGCTATGCAGGTGCTGGACCAATTTCTGGGGGAGCTGACGACCTGCGGCTTTACGCGGTGCGGCAAAAAATGGGTGTGGCTACAACCTGCGGCGCGCGAAGCGCACCGCGGTGAAAAAATGGGCGTGGTCATGACCGGATGAGGGCGGGGCTAACTGTAATTTAAAGTGAACCCAGGTTGAGAGTGATATGGTGGCTGCCATATTTATTTCCTTTTTCAATTCTAGTTGCCTGGCAGCCCTGTTGATCTATTTGGCTGCAGTAGTGAACTGAATTACACCAGAAACAAGCATGCAGCTAATATTGTCAGAAACCCCTGACCTGCTGCATGCTTGTTCAGGGTCTATGGTTGAAAGAATTAGAGGCAGAGGACCAACACGCAGCCAGGCAGCTGGTATTGCTTAAAAGGAGATAAATATGGCAGCCTCAATATTATTCTCACCTCGGGCTCCCTTTAAAAGTGCAACGCAAAGACAGTGGGCCCAAGTTTTGGTGACCCTTTCCCCAGAAAATACACGTAATGTGAGCAGATTTGAACAAAAAAGTCCAATATGCACAACCGTTATCAGATATGACCCCAATATGCACAACCGTTATCAGATATGACCCCAATATGAACAATCGTTATCAGATATGACCCCAGTATGAACAATCGTTATCAGATATGACCCCAATATGCACAATCGTTATCAGATATGACCCCAATATGCACAACCGTTATCAGATATGACCCCAATATGCACAACCGTTATCAGATATGACCCCAATATGCACAACCGTTATCAGATATGACCCCAATATGCACAACCGTTATCAGATATGACCCCAATATGCACAACCTTTATCAGACATGACCCCAATATGCACAACCGTTATCAGATATGACCCCAATATGCACAACCGTTATCAGATATGACCCCAATATACACAACCGTTATCAGATATGACCCCAATATGCACAATCCTTATCAGATATGACCCCAATATGCACAATACTCAGCAGATCTGACCACAATATGCACAATGCACAGCAGATCTGACTCCAATATGCACAATGCTCAGCAGTTCTGACCCCAATATGCACAATGCTCCGCAGTTCTGACCCCAATATGCACAATGCTCAGCAGTGCTGACCCAATATGCACAATGCTCAGCAGTTCTGACCCCAATATGCACAATGCTCAGCAGTTCTGACCCCAATATGCACAATGCTCAGCAGTTCTGACCCCAATATGCACAATGCATTGCAGATCTGACCCCAATATGCACAATGCTCAGCAGTTCTGACCACAATCAGCAGCACCACCTGAAAAAGAAAAGAAAAACCCATTTACTCACCTAGTCAGAAGACCTCCTGTTTCGACCTCCTCCTCTCCCGACCTCCTTGTGGCATGCAGCTCAGCTCCCAAGATCCTCTTCCTTCCTGCAGCCTGCATTACCCGGCGAGCAGGGCTACGGGAAAATGGCCGCCCGAAGCCCTGCACTGCAGTCTGCAGAGCAGGGCTTCGGGCGGCCATCTTACCGTAGCCCTGCTCTGCTGCTTCGGGCTGCCGCTGTGAACTGACTCGGCGCCTCTTAGACGCCTGAAGTCAGTTCACGCCAGGGGGTGCTTTGGGGGTGCTTGGACTAATTTAGGGGGTGCTTGAGCACCCCCAAGCACCCCCCTGGCGCCGCCACTGATTATCAACAAACGGATATCTGTCCATTAGTCTGCCTTCACACTTACCCCTGCGATTTTCAACATTTATCTACAGTATTTGGTATTTAGGAATGCGATTTTTGCATTTTTATGCATTCCAATTTTTCCATGCATAACAATGAAGTTATTTATTTGAAATTGTACAAAATGAACTTAGCATTTGCATGCAAATTTTCACATAGGCATGCAGAAATTCACATTTTCACTGAATTTCATTGTAGTTTTTTTTCAAGTGTTTTCTGTCCAATGCGGACAGATGTAAGCAGGATTTTTTTTACAGAAAATTCAAATGCGAAAATTTGCACAACAGCGCTAGTCAAATGCAATACCATTGACTTGCATTAGATGTGCGGTGAATGTTACGTGAATTTGCAAAAACAGAAAATAAATTCTGTTGTGTGTGAAAAGTGCATTAGAGTCCATTTCCACTGTAGCTGGCGTGCATCTCCAGTGCGCATGCCGGCTCTTGCTACGATGCTAGAGCGCATCTTAATCTTTAGGGATTTCCATGCGTGGTGACATTTTATGCTTTATGTCGTCTCTGTTATTTGCTTGCATGAGAATTGGACCACATTTGCATGTGTGGAAACACTGTGAATTGCCCCTAGTGGAAATGAGCCCATACTGATCACAAGCTCACTCCTCTGTAAACGCAACCAGACCAGTTCCAATTCAGACCCTAGAGAAGTGCTGGAGTTGCAAGAGCTTATCAGTGAAGACGTCATGACCAGAGATTGTAGGCGGCTTGCAATTGGGCCAATCAGAAATGTCAGGAAGTGCACGTGATTGGATCTTTTCTAAGCTACATTCAGTTTGCATTTAATTTACAGTACATGCAAGACATACGGTACATACTTGCATCTCATCAGACATCTCTAGTCATAATTAGGTCACTGGAAGAGTGGGTGGATGGCTAGGAGCATAATAATGATGTACTGTATAAGGTCAGAAATGTATGGAGATAGAAGCAGCAGAGCAAAGCAGAAGAGCAAAAGTTTGTATTTGATTCGGAGGTGACATGGAAGCGGTAAAGAATTGCAAAAATGCATGATTTTTTATTATTTCCTACTAGACAGTTGTTTTTGTAGTTTTTTTTAAACATTTGGGGCTTGATTCACAAAGCGGTGATAACTCAGTTATCACGCCTAAAAGACTTTAGGCGTGATAACCTTTGCACCACTGAGTTATCCCCGATTTGTGCTGCTCTTCGCGCGAACAATTTAAAAAATAGGCACCACCTGTATGTAGCAGCCAAGCAATCTGATTTCTGAATCAGCGTTACCAATATTATCAACAGTGGCGGCTCCAGGAATTTTTTTTAGGGGGTGCTATGCAGGTGCTGGACCAATTTCTGGGGGAGCTGACGACCTGCGGCTTCACGCGGTGCGGCAAAAAATGGGTGTGGCTACAACCTGCGGCGCGCGAAGCGCACCGCGGTGAAAAAATGGGCGTGGTCATGACCGGATGAGGGCGGGGCTAACTGTAATTTAAAGTGAACCCAGGTTGAGAGTGATATGGTGGCTGCCATATTTATTTCCTTTTTCAATTCTAGTTGCCTGGCAGCCCTGTTGATCTATTTGGCTGCAGTAGTGAACTGAATTACACCAGAAACAAGCATGCAGCTAATATTGTCAGAAACCCCTGACCTGCTGCATGCTTGTTCAGGGTCTATGGTTGAAAGAATTAGAGGCAGAGGACCAACACGCAGCCAGGCAGCTGGTATTGCTTAAAAGGAGATAAATATGGCAGCCTCAATATTATTCTCACCTCGGGCTCCCTTTAAAAGTGCAACGCAAAGACAGTGGGCCCAAGTTTTGGTGACGCTTTCCCCAGAAAATACACGTAATGTGAGCAGATTTGAACAAAAAAGTCCAATATGCACAACCGTTATCAGATATGACCCCAATATGCACAATCGTTATCAGATATGACCCCAATATGCACAACCGTTATCAGATATGACCCCAATATGCACAACCGTTATCAGATATGACCCCAATATGCACAACCGTTATCAGATATGACCCCAATATGCACAACCGTTATCAGATATGACCCCAATATGCACAACCTTTATCAGACATGACCCCAATATGCACAACCGTTATCAGATATGACCCCAATATGCACAACCGTTATCAGATATGACCCCAATATACACAACCGTTATCAGATATGACCCCAATATGCACAATCCTTATCAGATATGACCCCAATATGCACAATACTCAGCAGATCTGACCACAATATGCACAATGCACAGCAGATCTGACTCCAATATGCACAATGCTCAGCAGTTCTGACCCCAATATGCACAATGCTCCGCAGTTCTGACCCCAATATGCACAATGCTCAGCAGTGCTGACCCAATATGCACAATGCTCATATTGGAAGCGGTAAAGAATTGCAAAAATGCATGATTTTTTATTATTTCCTACTAGACAGTTGTTTTTGTAGTTTTTTTTAAACATTTGGGGCTTGATTCACAAAGCGGTGATAACTCAGTTATCACGCCTAAAAGACTTTAGGCGTGATAACCTTTGCACCACTGAGTTATCACCGATTTGTGCTGCTCTTCGCGCGAAGCTACCGCGCGCATTGTCCCACAGGGCTTAATGGGAGCTTCGCGCGAAGCGCCGGGTGCTGCGCGCGCGCCTGCGCGCTTGCGCGCGGAAAACTTTGCGTGCGGAAAATTCGCGCGAGTTTCTTCTTATCACGCCTAAACTGAGTTTAGGCGTGATAAAGGGCTTTTCACAGGCGTGCAAACACTTTGCACCGCTTTGTGAATCAAGCCCTTGAAGAACATTTTTGAGGTTTCCCACTCTGTGTTTCTGCCCTTAAAACGCTGCTTTGCATCCAATGCAGACTTTTGGCATCTATCCCACTCCGCCATGCCCCCCTCCAGGTGTTAGACCCCTTGAAACATCTTTTCCATCACTTTTGTGGCCAGCATAAATTTTTCTAGTTTTCAAAGTTCGCCTCCCCATTGAAGTCTATTGTGGTTTGCGGACGTTCGCACGAACCAAACTTTTGCGGAAGTTCGTGAACCCGGTTCGCGAACCGAAAATCGGAGGTTCGGGCCATCTCTAATCCTGTCCCTCTAAATATGTGTACTAATAAAGAATACTCTCAGGGTAGGTGCACACATAACATAACATGAAAGGCTACATTTATGTCATGTGCATATTATTTTTGTGTGCGTTTTTGCTGCGTTTGCGTTAGCATTTTTTTTTACCGCAGATGCATTTTTCAAGCGTTTGCGGTTCGCATATACAAAACGCATCTGCGTTTTGTGTGCGTGTTTCATGCATTTTACAATTGCGTTTTATGCAAATTAATAGGAAGACAACAGAAAGCGGAAATACATCACAAAATACATTTTTTTTACAAAAACGCATGAAAAATGCATAAAAAACGCATACCATTGTGTTTCCATTGACTTTTATTATGTGCGTTTTTTATACGTTTTTGCATAGTATGCAACAAAACCAGTGTTTTTGAAAACACACGCATAGAAAACGCATATGTGCTTTTTATATGTGTTTTTTTCCTGCGGCCCACAGACTTCCATTAGCGGCATAAACGCAGAGTTTTCTGCAATGCTATCGTTTCTGCTAAGCGTGCACCTAGCCTTAAATATCTTACTCTTTAGTTGGGACCAGTTGTAGTTCTTCAGCCCTCTAGTTCTGGTCACATGACCAAGACATTTCTCGTATATTTTCTGCTGAGGACTGGAGCCTGAGGGAGTGTTGTTCCAGCATAGCTGACCAGTCCCTCATCTTAGCAGAGATCACTCAAACAATACAGTGGCTAGAGTCTTCTGACCAGTCCTGGAGGGCCGAGAGATTGTAAGCATTCCACAGCAAAGTAGATTTTTTTAGCTATCTTTGCTGTGACTCCAGGTTCTTTTTACTTACACGCTCCAAGACTATAAGTCCAGCACAATAAAATATTCAGTCTGTTAACCCCTAAATAAATAGGATTTCGCTAGAGAGACAGCAGGAACTAGCTTTGATATGTGGCCTGTATGGAACAATGTAGGTGTTCTGAAGATGTTGAGAGGAGGAAGGTGCACTCAGAGCAGGGGAGCACTAGATAAGACTTGTCTTTCTCTCTTTAATCTTCTTTCTGTCATAACATCACTGCTGGTTCCCTTTCTGCAAATAGACACTTGGAAGAATACAGAAAATTACTCAAATAGCACACACCACCTCTAAAGAAAACTGGCACGGAACTATTAAGCTCAGGAGGGATTTTTATTTGAAGAAGTCAGCCTGGGAGAGTTGGATAATTCCAGGACCAGAACAACAGGCACCAGGGGGTCTAAAAACGTATTGCTACTTTGCAGTTATGTTAAAGTAGAACTCAAGTCAAATGCAAAAGCAGTCAAGCATATAGCAACGTATTCACTGTAAACAAAACAAAATGGTGCAAACTCAGTTACACAGGGAGATAACGGGAAATAATGGACCTGATGCTATGAAGATAATTTTTCGCTTCAAATACCAAATCAAGTTAAAGTTCAGTTGAGCAAAAACAGGCCCAATGTGTAATGGCTCAACAACCGACAACAACTGGTCCTTCAGCACTGTGCAAACGTGTACACAGGATCCTAACAATAGCTGGCGGGAGGGGGGTTGGGAGGGGAAGAGGGCTAGGGGGCCCACTCCTATACTTAATGCAGAGGAGCATCTGAGTGTTACACATTACCTGCTGGTGGCAGGAAGGTTCTCTTCAAGCCTCTGCTAAGGAAGCTGCATGGTGATCCGCTGTATGGTGCTTGTGCAATGAATAGGCTTGAGGAGGACCTTCCCACCTCCAGAAGCAGGAAATGTACAACACTCCACTGCGACTCTGCATTAAGTACCAGAGTATGCACCCCCTAGGGGGGAAGGGGCTTCCAACAGACCTCTGAGGGGGGGTAGGTCCGGCACAATGTAGTTACACCATGGATATACACACAAGATCCTTTATAACAAATCCAGCAGCTTCTTCCTACTGTGGATGCTTAGTTACTTGTGGTGATGATGACTCAAATGCTACAGTGCACATGGCTGCAGTCCTTCTACCTCTGCTAATTCACCAACTATTATTAGTATTGAGCAACCCTCACTATGGGCTTGAAAATATTCCCCACCTAACAGAAGACAGTTTTTTTTTGAAAATCCAATTGAGGCTTGCAAGATCCCCATTGTTCTACAGTTTAAAAGACTCGTAATTCAGGCCCAATATGTTCTCAATGAGATCATTTCATAGAAGAATTCAACAAAAAGTCACTAATTTTGACATTTAATAATAGCACCATTTGTAATTAATACATACGTATTTTTATTATCCTTCAAGAGCTATCCCCAACAAATCTTCTGAATATTCTTCAGACTGTAACTCAGCAGGTAAAAGCTGGAGATCAGTCAGAGACAGGTGAGCAGAGGCGGGACAAGGTCCTTCAGCACCCAAGGCTGAGACACCAAAGTGCGCCCCTCCATCCCTCCCACCCCAGCCGTCACACACTGATTGCTATTAGACTAAGAGGCGCCACAGGGCCCACAACCTCCCCAACACCTTAATATCTAGTTATCTGGCTTGCAGTCACTGCCATGTATCCCCTTTTCTTATTTCTTTCTGCTTCAAACACAATTGGGAATGACAGCTGAATGAATTGTGCGCCCCCTCCTACTCTGCACCCTGAGGCTGGAGCCTCTCCAGCCTCTGCCTCGGCCCGGCCCGGCAGGTGAGACAGAATGCTTGATTGACAGTTCTAAGGATAGTCACTTTGAGGAATGAAGGGCTAGCTGGGCTCTTCTCTGTCACACAGCAGGACCTGGAGAAATATCTCCTGAAAGTGCATTGAAACTCAGGCCCTGGTATACAAATAATTCAAGTTCAGAACAAAACAGTTTTTGCTAATCTTTAATAGGGAGTTATATAGAGTCTTGTCACTAACTGTCTCTCAGGTGGCTCAAAGTCTACTCCCTACCATGTCCATTACTGTCTAGGGCCAATTGTGGGGGAAGCCAATTAACTTATTTGTATGTTTTTAGGATGTGGGAGGAAGAGTTATAAGCATAAAGCAAGGGCAATCGCTGTTTAATTCCTCTTTAACCACTTTGTCCTCCATGACGTATAAAAACGTCAAGGAGGACATGCGCGCTCCCACGGCCGATCGCGCTCGTGCACGCGCACTCCCGGCCGTGGATTTTGTAGCCCAGGAATCAATGAATTGGGCTATGGTGCCCGATCACTGATTCCTCTCCCCCGCAGAAAAAGCGACAGCTTCTCTCGGAAGCTTCGCTTTTTCTAACTCTATGTCCCTCTAAGCGTACATTGTACGCTTAGAGTGACGTCATGTAAACAAACTCAAGGTTGCCATCTTGTGGCCAAAGAGTAAAACTACATCTAAAAGTAAAAAAAATTACACTACACAAATATTTCCCTAAATAAAACACTATATACATCCCACCCTCCCTAAAATACCCACATAAAATGTTTAATAAAAAAAAAACAAAAAAACATTACAATAAAAAAAACAAAAAACACATAATTATTTACCTAAGGGTCTAAACTATTTAAATATCTATGTAAAGATGAAATATTTCTATTTTTTTTTTTTTTATAAGCTTGTAAATAGTGATGGATGCGGTCCTCACTCATTTTATTCCAGATATTGACCTCAGAGTATGGGAAAGTGTTGGAATCCACCAACTACAAGATATTATGGAAGGAACCCAAATTAAAACCTTTGCCGCATTAACAAACCAATACTACATCCCACAAACACAACTATTCTCATATCATAGAATCTTTCATTTATTCAAAACAAAAACAATCTCAAGCCCATCGCTACCCTCCTGGATCCTAACTATGCTCAATCACAGAGGCCCATACACTGGCGGCATAGCACTATGGTATAACTCCATCCATCTAAGTCAGGGCTCCCCGATAAACAAATACGCCTTAATTTGGTCGTCAGACCTCAAGTGCAATATCACGGTAGAACACTTGAATCTAGCACATAAGACAATTACCAAAGCCTCTAAATGCAACACCCATTGGGAGATTTCCAGAAAGATCCTTTTCAGATGGCACAGAACCCCAAGGCAAATAGCATCATTCTCACCCAATACACCACCCACTTGTTGGAAGTGCAACAAAGAAATAGGAACCTACCTACACATGCTTTGGGAATGTCCAATAGTAGCTAAATTATGGAACAAAGTTGAATCTTACATTCAAAAAGCCTTCCTACATAATTTCAAATTGCAACCTAAATTAGCATTGCTGTTTGTGGGGATTTCAGACTTACCTAACTCCTGCCGCCATCTAATCGCACATATTATATTAGTGGCCCTACATATGATTCTAATAAACTGGAAATCCTCTGAAGAATTTTGCTCTACTCAATTATTATCCACTACCAGATTAAACATACTTATGGAACAGAAGATCAGAACCAGATTAGGACTTAGAGGATACAATTTTATAGTACCGCAAACTTGGGAACCATAAATTCCACCCTCCATACTCTGAGGTCAGGTCTATCTGGATAAAGGACCAAATCCAACAACCCACTCCATAATTAGATATCCCCCCCCCCCCCCCGAACCAACATAGACGCTAACTAGAAGGCTAAAGATAGTAGACAAGTAAAGAGGCAATTAAATGTTGATAAATGTTGATAGATGTTATTTGTTGATGTTATAATGTTATAATGTTAGAATACAGTCTAGCCTAGAACGTATATTTTAAACAGCTAATCTACACTGTGGTTGGTAAGTCAGACCTTGGCCTTGTATTAGGTATACCTTATATGATATATAATTAGCAATACTCTGCTAGGGGCCCTTCTGGCCACCTGAACCTACCAGAGACGGAAAGCTTAAACTACTTGTCCGGATACCCTTCGGGTTATGTAAATTTCGGATTAGCTAAGTTTAAAGGTTAAATAATTTCCATGACTTACCTGTGTGAAATACTGTGAAATACTGTATTGATATGTATTCGCTACAGATGTAATACATGCGATGTTCTGCTATGTTCAACCAGGTCATGTTAAAAAATCTCAATAAAAAAAAGATTTTGATGAAAAAAAAATAGTGATGGATGCAAAACGGAAAAAATGCTCTTTTATTTCCAAATAAAATATTGTCGCCATACATTGTGATAGAGACATAATTTAAACGGTGAAATAACCGTGACAAACGGGCAATTACAATACGTGGATTTTAATTATGGAGGCATGTATTATTTTAAAACTATAATTGCCGAAAACTGAAAAATAATGTTTTTTTTCCGCTTTTTTCTTATTCTTACTGTTAAAATGCATTTACAGTAAGGTAGCTCTTAGCAAAATGTACCCCCCAAAGAAAGCCTAATTGGTGGTGGAAAAACAAGCTATAGATCAGTTCATTGTGATAAGTAGTGATAAAGTTATAGGCGAATGAATGGGAGGTGAACATTGCTTGGATGCATAAAGTGAAAACGACTGAGGGCTTAAGTGGTTAAACTTGTATCATTTTTTTTACTAAACTTAATTAATAATTACGTATTTAACCCCTCGTACTGGTGCCATTTTCCTAATTTATTATGATATACAGTATGATATATTTCATATAGAGCTTTTAAAATAATCTCAGACAAGTGGTTGGCAAGTCAGTAGATTGTGGTTCAGTACCCTGGGCACAGTTCAAGGCTCTGAACTTCAAATTTTACCATATATGCAAATCACTAATCATAGGATTATATAATTATGGGTGTGTTTGCTAATTACAAGAGAAAGATTTGTGCACCAGTGAATTACTATCACTATTTAATTGTAAGTAATATACTGTACATGTCTTGTTGTATCCTAAAACTAGCTTACATATTTCAGAATGAAACGCACACAAATTTGTAGAGAAAATCTCTGCCTTTCGTGAGAGAATTCCCCCTGGGTAAATGTCCATTATGAGCAACAACGGAAATGTCATTGTCAAAAGTTAATTTCATCCTCGTACTGATGGAACCTTTTCAAAGTATTGACACACCCAAAGCCATGTCTTTCCACTGCTCAAATGTTTTTCTGCAATGATAAATGGTTATAGTGTCAAATTGCTCACTTCTAGACGTCAGTGAATTTCACAATTGATTGCTAAAATTCTAATAATTAATCAATTTATAGAGAAAAACAAAAGATGAGCAAATAAGCAAGTTGTAAATAAAGACATCAGATGATGCTAATGATGCCAATGACCCCGTCTAACCATTCAGGATATAAAAACAACTTATTTTGTGCTCTGTACTCCTGTTATGATTATGCTTGGGGAAAAATGTAGTTGGCATTTCTTGGCCAATCACTGTATTTTGACAGTCTGCCTCTAGGGATATCTTTCCCCACCACCCCCACCTCCATAGGTAGGAGTAAACCGGTCCAGTTGTTCCTAGCCTACATACCCACTGCAGTACTTTAAAATTATTTGGATTGCACCTTTACCCCAGTCACCTTCATGCCTGCAAAGGGATTTAGGAAACAGCACAATTTAAATCAGATCATGTGTGGTGGGGAACACATACAGTGTAGATCTGACTAATATCTTAAAAAATATAAAAAAAATTGTTGAAGGCGCTTACTACATTGGTCCCCTATGTGTACGTAAATTGAATTTTTGCTTGACCTCGGATACATGCACTTGAAATTGTAATTTGATCTTGATTCATATACAAAACATACATTGGGCTTTCTCAAGGTAAATGTAACGATCGGTGTAACACAGAGAGGGTCTGATTACCGGTGAACTGCAGTATCACCGAGAATGCAGATATATACCCGATTATTGATGATCTGCAGTATCACCGAGAATGCAGAATATACCCGATTATTGATGATCTGCAGTATCACCGATAATCAGATATATATTCTAACCCCTGGACACCTGAGATATAAGAGAGTTTGGGTGTAACAGTAATACTTTGAGTATTGCACCTGAGGGGCAGGTGCGAGGCAGTACAAGTACTGCACAAGAGACAAGTTCCTTCCACTAGCCTAGACTCTCCCGGGGGAGGAGCTAAGCAGAATGTGGAAAGGACAGAGCGTGAGTGACACCAATGAGCGGGTGTCACTAACAGATCTGGGAACTGCCTCTAACAGTAAGGCTAGTTCTCGAGGTCGGCCAAGCCAGGTCGTCAACACACAGACAGATAAAGTACAGAATCAGGAGGCAGATACGGAATCCAATAACAGGCAGGGTCAGGCAACGGAGAATCAGAATAACGAGGTACAGAATCAGGAGGCAGGTACAGAGTCCAGGAACGAGCAGAGATTGGCAACAGGATATCAGAAATAGCAAAGTACAGGATCAGAGTTCAGAGGAATGGTCAGGCAGGCAGAAGGTCATAACAAATAATACAATTCAATATTCCTAATGCTAAGGTGTGAGCTCCTTGATGTCAACACCTTTGGAAACTATGCTAGGACACAGAAACAGACAAGGCCTGAGTACTACCACGTAGTGATCGCAACGCCAGACACCAGAGAAATGACCAGCACCCAGTATATATACTATAGCGCTCTCCAGCGCCACCCTTAAGTGCTGGACCAATGAAAAGTGGTGGAAATGTCAGCTGACCAGCTTGATCAGCTGACCTTCTTCTGGCTGTCATATAAACTCTGCCTCTCAGCGCGCGCGTGCGTCATTCTGAACCTGTGTGGACTATCAGTCCCAGCCACACCAGTCACGCTTTGTAATGTCTCTGCTGGCCTGCACGCGGGGTGAGACGCACCGCTATCTGCACATGCGGTGGCCTCCCCGCGCCTGGTCAGACTGTCAGTAGCAGGCCTGTGCGCGCAAACCGCCGCGTCAGACGTTCCGCTATGCCAGCCGCGGAAACAGCCGCCTCATCCTGCGTCCATGCGGCGGCTTTTCCGCGTTTCTTCACAGTAAACCTGGCCATCCACTGTTTTGGGTTTGAGCTATAACAAAACAGAGTTTTCCCAGTGTATCTAGCTGTAAGAATCTCCTGACCCACTTACCTGCTCCTAAGCCATCTAACCTCATCTCTACCCATAAACGTCACCACCTCACTCCTCCATGGCTAACACTAACATTAACTTACTGCTATCCTCTCCCCCAAAGAGCCCCCGCCTGGGGCTCTGTATGCTCTTAATCTGGCTCTGCATTTTGGTCTTTACTTGGCATTGCTTCAGCCTTCAGCTAAAGATTTTGCTCCAGTCATGCCTGTCTAATGAATCTGCATCTTCCTGAAACTATTACTGACCCGGTTTCATTCATGACTGTACACTCTGGTACTTTTGCCTCTCATAGTCTGCAGACCCTGTACCCACACAGGGGATATCAGCCTGTGAGTTGCAAGAGAGGCCACTGTGCAGGTGTGTGACATCCACTCTGAGCTTTCTTGTCTAAGCACTGTCAGGACCGGTTCTAGCTTCTATGGGGCTCCAGGGCAAAAGTAAGTTGGGGTCCTCCCTGATATCCCCCACAGCAAATCTACTCCAGGACCCCCAAGCTGGCTGCCAGGCCCCATCCTACCCCACCAGTCACACAATATAATCAGGGGTCCATCTTATGTCCACTCAAAAGCATTATTTGGATCCCCATAATTTCTCTCCTCCTTTCCCCCACAAATGCAGAGTCTAGACAAAGCAAAGTCTTACCTGAACTATATAGCTCATGCTAATGGCATTTTCTAAGTTTTCAAATACTGTTATATTTTAGAGCAGATTTTCTCTTACTATATACTACAAATCTTTATCATCGTTCACCTCACTCCAGGTCACAAGTGTATTTGTTGTAACAGCACAGATACCAACATTGTACATTCACATGCTGTCTAAATATGTCAAATATAGCTGATTTTTCGTTTTCAGCAGAGTTAAACTGACTGAGGCTGTTATTTACAATCTTAGGTGGAAGCGCAAGCGTTAAGAAAGGGGGTGTGGCCTTAAAAAAGTCAAAAGAGATACTAAGTGCCAAGTCAGTGGCTGTAGAAGCTCCGCCTTCTCTGGCCACCAGCCAGCCCTATTGTGCAGGCCAGATATTTTGCAATGTATTAGGAGCCCTAATGTATGGCTGGGATTTACCTTGTCAGGCACAGAGCTGTTGCTGTATTTTCTTTGCGTTGTGCGTCTGCAGCATATAATAGTGAGGGATTACTACCGTCTATTCCAATGTCATGCAACTATTCCACTGATCACTAATTGCATTGTTCTAAAGCTCTGACTTTTCTCCAGAGTAACTCTCTATAGATTCTCTTGGGCACTGCACTCCTTTTCCTGCTACCTGGCTGTCCTTGGTTTGGCAGCTACAGAATGCTCAATCATTTTGGCTTTATTTCATATATACACTGTGCCTTGGATTGTTTGATGCTTAGAGGGTTATTTTAAAGCCTTTATGTATATTTAGTAATGTTTCTGCTGGTATGCATGAAAAACAAATGTAAGTTTTTTGGGTATGCACCAAATAATATTACCTTGTTGTTTATTATTCATCCAATAAAAGCGTATTTTGAATTGTAGTTTTATTGTGTTTTTTTTTTTGCTGGGAGAAACATTCCCTGGTAGTTTGAAACTACTTAAAGCAAACCTGAAGTGAAAATAAACATAAGATCATTATTTGTAAGTGTTGTACAGCTAAGAAATGGAACATTAGTAGCAAAGAAGAAAGGGCCAGATTTATCAAAGCAATTACGACCGCTTTTTTTTTTCTTATTTCCTACCTATCTGATTAGTATTGTCATCTGCATGTGTTCTGAGAGGAAATTCTCTGCTTACAAAATAAGAAGACTTTTGCACTAGTTTTGCATGAATTTCTAGAAATGTTGTAGAGGTAGAACAGTTGCCAAACCAGTGCTAATCTGTCATAGAAATAAGAAGTGGTTAATACCACTTCTAAAACTCATGCAAAGCCGCCACACTGGGGGATGAACTGTCAGCTTGTACTGTGTGTGTAGTTTTATTCCCCGCATGACTGAATTGAAGTTCTCTTTCACAGCTGTCAGTCCCATCTCTTCCTTGTAAAGCCCAGAACACAGCTATAATGTTGTATGATGTAGGAGAGTATGTGGACTGATTGACACAATTCAGTCCACCCTACTCTATGAAGTGCTCTGCCGCGGTTTTAAAATACTATTGTGAGTCATCTTTTTCTGTGGTAAAGTTGCCACAGTACATCTTACCTCACTCAAAAGATTCCCTCACAGACTGCACTAATTCTAAGAATCCTTCTTATCTCCTCCAATTTTAGAATAGTTTTAGAAGGAAATTGCACCTTCTTAAAATGTCTGAGAGAGTGTTGCATGACTTCTAGAAATCTCCTAAAGGTGGCCATACACTGGTCGATTTGCCATCAGATTGACCAACAGATAGATCCCTCTCTGATCGAATCTGATCAGAGAGGGATCATATGGCTGCCTTTACTGCAAACAGATCACCATCTGTGAAGCTGCCACTGCCACCCACTCCCCCCCCCCCCCCCCCCCCCCGCCAGCTATACATTACCTGATCCTGACGGCGCGAGTCCCCACTTTCACCGCTGCTCTTTCTCTGCTGGGTTCCAGGTTCCGGACCGACTGGCTTCACTTCACGTCGGGGAAGTTTAAACAGTAGAGGGCGCTCTACTGTTTAAACTTCCTGTCCGGACAGGAAGTAAGTGAAGCCAGCCGGTCCGGAACCCGGAGCCCAGCGCGGAGAAGGAGCAGCGGTGAAAGTGGGGACTCGCGCCGTCAGGATCAGGTAATGTATTGCTGTTAGTGTCGGTCATCGGACATTTGAACACCGCTATCGACACACTCCCGACTTGCCGGCGATCAAGCGAAATCTTCCGCATGGACCGATCGATGGGAACGATTGATTTCAAATGGAAATCGATCATTCTGTCAGCGTTTGCGCTACGATTTCACAGCAGATTCGATCACAGTGATCAAATCTGCTGTATATTGGCGGGAAAATTGTTAGGTGTATGGACCCCTTAAGCTTTTTCTCTCAGACACTATTGATAAATCTGTCCCAGAGTTTCATATTGTTTTCCAGTACAGGAAAAGTTTAAAAACTTCAATTGTTATCTAAACTTCTCTGACCTCTTTGACCCAACTTGAATACAATGCTGTTTTCTTAAGCACTTAAACAGCCAAGAAACAGTGAAAGACAGCTTGAATAAGGTTTTACTGCAGGAAAATTTAAAGGGTCATTATTTCTGATTTGTTTTATAGCTTAAAAGACAGAGGCCCATATGCAATTAACTTTTTCTCCTGCGTTACCTCCCAGGAGATAATTTTCATCTTCTCTATAAATTAACCTTTCAGCATTATGCAATTGAAAAAGTTCCCAAAAGTTGGTGAAAAAATACTATCAAAATTATTTTGAGTATTTAGCTGCTTGCTGGGGGTTTAAAAATAATTTAAGACAAGGTGAGAAAAATTAATATCACCTAGGAGAAAACTTAGGAGAAATAGTGAATTTCATACAGGCCAGAATGTAATTTTAAATATTCCCCAAAAACAGTAATATCTGGGCTGTGACTACAAAATGGGATCTGAAAGGCCACAGTGGGGGCCACTAATGTACAATCCGTCAAATGGAGGAGAACTATCGGCTCAGTTGTGACTATACATTATATGCTTGTATATCAAGCCGTTGCTTGCTTAACAAGTCAAAATTTCATAAAAATGTTTGCTTGTCTTGCTTTCTTAAACTAAGTTACTTGCAATCCAGGTTTTACTGTACCCTGTATTCATTATTTTTTGTATTTACTGAGTGCATACCGGTAGTCATGCCACAAATTGCTCATTCTAATCACTATCATATTTATAATCTAATGTCCCTATCATAGTTTAAGACCAAGAAGGGAACCTATTAAAGAGTAACTTGCCTCAATATACCGTAATGAATAAAACTGCTTGTTTTTTGCACTCTTCATTTATAAATTATGTAATCAATGTTTAACCATTTTAAAATCTGACCTGACTCTGATTTACAGTCTTAGGCCTCTTGCACACTGCAAGCAAATCAGATTCAGATTCAGATTTTTAATCTGTTTTTACATCCGATTCCGATTCAGATTTTTAATCTTAACTGCATGCTGCGTTTTTTGATCCGTTTTTCTGTTGAATGTATTCAAGGAAAATCGGAAACGGAATCGGAATCGGAATCGGAAACGGAATCGGAATCGGAATCGGAAAACGGATTTGCAGTGTGCAGGGAGCCTTACATTTATCAACGATATCAACATATTTACAGCTGGCAAGGTGAATTAATGGGGGATGTTTTTCCCCTTTTGTGTAGTGAGTAGGAACATCATCTGATTGCCTATGCAAAACATCACTGAGAAGGTGGGGATACATACCAATATTCAGAAATATATAATTATAAGAAGAGTTCTAATGCTGAAAGCAGCATAATATAGAAATGAGTATCCTTAATCATTTTTTAAGGCTCTGCTATGAGTCATGGCATGTCCTCTTTAACCTATACGTATATTTTGTATGTGGCAGGAAACCAGAGTGCTTGGAGGAGACACATACAAATACGGGACAACATACGAAGTCCATGGTGCAAATAGTGTCATGAACAGAACTGAAAATGGGACTTACAACCGCAAAATAAGAGTATTATCCGCTATGCTAACCCAGAGCAGGATCATCCGTCAGGCAACCTGCTGCCATCTTTGAAAAACTGTTCGGAGCTCCGTCTGCACCTCTACCAAGTAAGGTTTTCTGAGCAGGAAACAGTGTCCTTTTACTGTTGCAATACTCCTATGCCATTTACCGGTATTTTTTCAGTGTTACATTTAATAAATAAGTAAGACAAATAAACAAAAATGAAGAGAATGCTATACTCTGTGGCAGGCCACATATTCTGTAATGTATAGTGCGGTTCCACCGCTATATCGAAACTATACAGACAAAAGCACACAATGGGGTTTTTTTCTTGAACCAAATTCTCTTAGTTTAATCTTCATATATGTGTATATATAATCTCTTCAGATCGCTGACATGACATGTAGGTACAGAAACACAGACTTCCAATTCACATAAAAAGACTGCCTGACACATGTTTCACGGCCAAAGACCGCTTCCTCAGAGGCACATCGTATTCAAACATCCGGGTATCTATGAAGCGTATCACCGCAATTTGAAGATTAGAAAGAGATGGCATTCAGCGGTGATATGAAGCATCCCTGAGCTGCAAGGGTATAGAGTGCTTGGGGGGCCCCAATGTAAAACATGCATCGGGGCCCACAGCTCCTTAGCTACGCCAATGACCCACTTTAATAACACAAATAAAAGATCATCCTGTATGAAACAAAGGATTTTAAAAACCTATCTGGGAGTAGAGGACACTAACAGTGGTGGTTCAAGTAATCAAAGCATCCCCATACTATAACAGCAGCTGATTGAGGAGTGATCATCATGCACAATCTCTAACACCAGGGAATTCTTTGGGAAACAGTAGTAAAAATCAGTAAACATCAATCTACCAGCTGACCTATCAAATCAAATGTCTCTAACAATTGTGTTCCACAGCTACAACTAGTTTTCTTTCAGTGGATGGTCCTAGTGCAGAGGTTCTTAAAATTTGTGCCGCGTCACCCTTGTGTGCCTTGAGCACCTCCCAGGAGTGCCTAGGTGTTCATCCCCATCCTTTGTGCATTGCCATCAGGTAACGCAACCTCAAATTGATATACACTGCATCTGTATTACCCACCAGTTAACCTTTAGTCCCAGCAGCCATGGTTGAAGTTGGACACCAGAGGAATCGGGATGCAGAGATGGATCAATGCGCTTCGGCCTGGTTAGGTAAGGACATGTTTGTCCAGCTCACTGGGGTCACTTACAATCTGAGGTGGGTGCTGAGGTGATGTTGCATAATTAACCACTTCACCACTGAGGGGTTTTACCCCCTGACCACCAGAGCAATTTTCACCTTTCAGCGCTCCTTCCATTCATTCGTCTATAACTTTATCATTGCTTATCGCAATGAAATGAACTATATCTTGTTTTTTCCGCCACCAATTAGGCTTTCTTTAGGTGGGACATTATGCCAAGAATTATTTTATTCTAAATGTGTTTTGATGGGAAAATAGGAAAAATGTGGGAAAAAACTTAATTATTTTTCAGTTTCCGGCCATTATAGTTTTTAAATAATGCATGCTACTGTAATTAAAACCCATGAAATGTATGTGCCCTTTTGTCCCGGTTATAAAACCGTTTAAATTATGTCCCTATCACAATGTTTGGCGCCAATATTTTATTTGGAAATAAAGGTGCATTTTTTTCAGTTTTGTGTCCATCCCTAATTACAAGCCCATAGTTTATAAAGTAACAGTGTTATACCCTCTTGACGTAAATATTTAAAAAGTTCAGTCCCTAAGGTAACTATTTATGTATTTTTTTTAATTGTACATTTTTTAATTTTTTTTAATTACAAAAAAAAAATATGGGGAGTGTGGGAGGTAATGAGTTAATTTTTAGTGTAAAACTAATTTATTTCTATGTAAAAAATGCTAAGGGTGTAGTTTTACTGTTTGGCCACAAGATGGCAACAGTAACTTTTTGCTTATTGCGACCTGCGAGCGTCCTTCCGGAAGCTCGCAGGAAGTACAAGGAGGCTGTGAGTGTTTGTTTTTTCTCACAATGATCGCGCTGCCCATAGGAGAGCAGCGGATCATTGTGGGGCTTAGATCAACGAACGGGAATGGATTTTCCCGTTCATTGATCTCCGGGCGAGCGGGCGGCGGCGTGTTTACTAGCGGCGGGCGGCGTGTTTACGAGCGGGAGCGCGGGCAGCGGCGGAAGTGCGCAAAGTACGGATTTCTCCGTCCCTGGGGGTTAAAGGATGGAAAAAGGGACGGAGAAATCCGTACGGGCGGGGGTAAAGTGGTTAAAGAGGGTGTTTCTAAAAGCAGTCTCCATGTGGGGAAATGTCTATGTGCTCTACAAGACTCACTCTTTATCCTTGTCATGTTCATTCAGGGGGGATGCTGCATAATGGTGGGAATGCTGCCTCACTGACTAACTGGAGTGGGAGATGCTGCCTAAAGGGGGGGGGGGGGGAGGTGTCACAGATTATTTATAGGGGGGTTCCCTGATGCAAAGTCAATGACTATTTGGAGGGGTAATACTGGCTAATGTGGGGGTCACTGACTATTTAGGGGGTGCGTAGCTGCCGGAGGGTGGTCAGTCATTGACTAGTCATTGAATGCTGCCTTATAAGCATCACTAGCTACGTGGAAGGGGGGTGCTGCCTAATAAGGGTCATAATGGCATTTCGGTAGTTGCCTTGATAAAAATGTAATGCCATCAACTGCACCCTCACCCAATAAAGTTTGAGAACAACTGTCCTAGTGTACTAATAGGGCTGGCCTTACATTCTATGGCACCCTGCTCATGTGTTTAGAATCGAACCCCAGCACCAGTTCATGATTTCCACAAATAATTACACAGTTAATAAAATAAAACTGAGATGTTAAAAAGTGAAAGTGGTACTCAAGTAGATTCACTATTGTATAAAGGTGAGTAGTCGGACACTCTGACACTTAAATAAAAAAAAAGTAAAATGCAGAGGGACCTTATCTCTAAACAGAATAGTAAGTTCCTAACTAGAAGTAATAAATAATAAATGTAAGGTTGCCAATTTTCTCAGTAGTAAAAATATACATATAAAATGTGTTTAAAAAAATGTCACTGTGTCGGTCATTAACCTCCTGGGCGATAATCCCGAGCTGAGCTCGGGGTATGTCGCGCAGGAGGAGTTCTCAGGCCCGGGTGGGCCGATTTGCATAATTTTTCTTTGTTACACGCAGCTAGCACTTTGCTAGCTGCGTGTAACTTCCGATCGCCGCCGATCCGCCGCTACCCGCCGTGCCGCAAAGCAGCCCCCTCCCCAACCCCTTGCGCAGCCGGGCCAATCAGTGCCCTCTGACGTCACGACGTCCATGACGTCGGGTCATCCCGCCCCCTCGCCATGGCGACCGGGGAAGCCCAGCAGGAAATCCCGTTCTGAATGGGATTTCTTGCTTACTCTGATCGCCAAAGGCGATCGAAATGGGTGGGGGGGTGCTGCTGCGCAGCGGCTATCATGTAGCGAGCCCAGGGCTCGCTACATGATTTAAAAAATTTTTTAAAAAGTGCTGCGCCCCCTCCTGGGCGATGTAATTGTATCGCCCAGAGGGTTAAAGGGAACCTAAACTGAGAGGGATGTGGATGTTTCCTTTTAAAAAATACCAGTTGCTTGTCAGTCCTGCTGATCTCTTTGGCTGCAGTAGGAACTAGCTCTCACACCTGAAACAAGCATGCAGCTAATCCAGTCTGACTTCAGTCAGAGCACCTGATCTTCATGCTTGTTGAGGGGCTGTGGCTAAAAGTCTAAGAGACACAGGATCAGCAGGAGAGTCAGGCAACTGGTATTATTTTAAAAGGAAAAATCCATATCTTTCTCAGTTTAGGTTCCCTTTAATACAGAGCTTGCATGTTGGTTTACTGACCATGTTGATTAATGAAACACTGGTATAAGTGCTGTTTGTGTTTGCACAGACATGAAGACGTTGTGGCAAGGTTAGGGTGACCGCCCTCTCTGCCCCATAGGTCAGAGCATGAACTGCAGTATGCGTCATGAGGTATAGTCAGTGGGGTGGGGAGTGTGAAAAGTTTCTTTTTATATATTTTATTTTGTGAATTTTTGGTCCCAACTTTCACACCTCACTCACCTTCCCTCCAGCATGAAAGAAATGTAGGGAGAGATCTGTAGTGCCTCAGCCCTGCGCACCTGTGCAAACACTTAAACCCATGCTCACCCTCGCTGACCTGGGCTCACGACTCACCCGCTCAGTGGTAAGACAGAAAAATATGTACCACATACTTGATTGCCTTCCCTTCTTCATTCTGTCACTGGCCCCAAGACAACAACAGTAGTACTAGTGACAACTGCTGCAGGTGATTGAGGAATCATCAGATTATGGCAGGAGGAGAAGAGGAGGAGTCCATGAACAAGAAGGAAAGCTTCATACAAGTTCTAGTTTCTCGTGTTAAATGGTTCCAAACTGAAATTTATAGTCAAAATGCCAGAAACTCATTTCAAAATGGATGAAATGTGAAAGTTTACCACTGTGTTGCATCACCTCTTCTTATACTACTCTCTAAACATTTTGAAACTGAGGATGAGATCCGTTGCTATAGTTTTGAAAATGAAATATTGTCCCATTCTTACCTGAAATTGGATTTCAGCTACTCAGTAGTTCAGGGTCTCTTTTGTGATTATTTTTTCTTTCATAATTCACCAAATCTGTTCAGGGGGAGACACGTCTGGACTCTTTCAGTGGAGCCATGCTGTTGTAATACATGCAGTATGTGGTTCGGGATAGAGATGGCCCGAACGGTTCGCCGGCGAACGGTTCCCGCCGAACTTCCGGGGGTTCGCGATCGCGGAGAACCGCAACCTTTCCTGGAAGTTCGGTTCGCCCCCATAATGCACCATTAGGGTCAACTTTGACCCTCTACATCACAGTCAGCAAGCACATTGTAGCCAATCAGTCTACACTCCCTCCTGGAGCCACTCCCCCCTTATAAAAGGTAGGCATCGCTGACCATTTTACTCATTCGTGTGCCTGCAGTAAATAGAGAAGGGACAGCTGCTGCTGCTGCAGACTCTCATAGGGAAAGATTAGTTAGGCTCTTGTAGGCTTCTTAGCTTGCTCCTTGCTGATTCTTATTCCTAAAATAGCACCCCACAACAGCTCTTTTGAGAGCTAATCTTGTTCTTGTGATTTATTTATTTTTCTGTGTGTCCCACTGACACTTGTGTTGCATAGACAGCCTTGATAATTCATACTGTGTGTGCCAATGCCAGGCCCAGCACATTCAGTGACTACCTGTGTGTGTGACAGGTGCACATTGTAATACCCATTACTGCATATACCTACCTAACTGTTGTTCACAGTACACCCACCTACCTACGTGAGTTGAGCACACGCAGTGTCACTGTGCCTGTCCGCTACCTGTCTGTGTGTGACAGGTGCACATTGTAATACCCATCACTGCATATACCTACCTACCTGTTGTTCACAGTGCACCCACCTACCTATGTGAGTTGAGCGCAAGCAGTGTCACTGTGCCTGTGCTATGCTTTACTATGCTTTACAATGCATTTAAGGGTGATGTCACAGCACAAAGCAATAAAGGTACCACTTCCAGTAATCCTTCTCCCATGTCCACACAGGCAAGGACAGGACACTCCAGCGATCTCATGGTGATGTCGGACATGCGGACATTCTTTAGTCCAACGCCTCGCCTTAGCGCTTCCGGATCCACCCTCCACCAATGCCTGGACCGGCAGGTAGCCGACTACCTGGCCTTAAAGAGAATCTGTATTGTTAAAATCGCACAAAAGTAAACATACCAGTGCGTTAGGGGACATCTCCTATTACCCTCTGTCACAATTTCGCCGCTCCTCGCCGCATTAAAAGTGGTTAAAAACAGTTTTAAAAAGTTTGTTTATAAACAAACAAAATGGCCACCAAAACAGGAAGTAGGTTGATGTACAGTATGTCCACACATAGAAAATACATCCATACACAAGCAGGCTGTATACAGCCTTCCTTTTGAATCTTAAGAGATCATTTGTGTGTTTCTTTCCCCCTGCAGCTATCTTCCACTGAAGTGTCAGGCTGTTTCTTCCTGCAGAGTGCAGACAGCTGTGCCTGTATGTAATTCCTCAGTATGTGAAAGCCCAGCCAGCTCAGAGGATGATTTATCCAGCTTGTAAAAGATAAGAGAGAAGAGAGAAGCTGCTCTAATCTAAATAATACACAGGCAGTGTGCAGAGAGGGGCCTGGATGGGGGAGATGCATCACAGAACCACAACACTGAAGAACTTGGCAGCCTTCCAGACACAGGCTGACAAGTCTGACAAGAGAGAGATAAGTTGATTTATTACAGAGACGGTGATAGTATAAAGTGCTGCAGTAAGCCAGAAAACATTAGAATAGCTTTTGGAACTTGTAGGATGATAAAAAACAGGATGCAATTTTTGTTACGGAGTCTCTTTAAGTGTGGATGTAGACACTGTGAGCAGCGATGAACCCTTGGACTACCCATATACTGTATATTAGTCAGCATTAATGGTCTCTTCCCGGATGTGAAAACTACCTATTCCATGTATAATAATGCACCCCCATACCATCACAGATGCTGAGTGCAGATGATAAGCTGAATGTTCATCCTCCTTTTTAGCCCAGAGGATGCAGTTCTATAATTTAGAAAAATAACTTAAAATTTTGATTCATTGGTCCATAGGGAAGTTTTCCCCTTGTCTCAGTCCATCTTAAATAAGTCTGGGCTCAGAGAAGGAGGCACTGATTCTGTATCTTGTTTATGCTTTCTTCTTCACATGGTAAAGTGTTAACTTGCTTTTATCAATGCACTGACTAGAGATGCCCCGAACGGTTCCAGGTGAACTTTAGATGATTCACGTTTGCCAGCGAAGTCGAACTTTTGCGGAAGTTCGATTCGCCCCATAATGCTGCATTGAGCAGAACTTTGGCCCTCTACATCACAGTCAGCAGGCACATTGTCACCAATCAGACTACACTCACTCTTGGAGCCCCACCCCCCCTTATAAAAGGCAAGGTTCTCCTGTCATTTTACTCACTCATCTGCCTACAGTAATTAGCTAAGCGACAGCTGCTGACAGACTCTGCTAGGGAGAGTTTAGTTAGGCTCTTGTAGCCTTGTTCCTAGATGATTGTTATTCCTTATATTACCCTCACTCCCTCCTCCCGGAGGGAGGAGAGTCTCGTCTTCCAGGGAATTGTAGTATTTCAAAAGCCAGCTTACATACCGTGGCTGGGAATTGAACCCATTATAGTGGTATAGTGGTTAAGTGAGTTACCTACCACACACTCAGACCTGGGCTTTATTCCCAGCCAATGTGAGTTGGCTTTTGACATGCTACAAATCCTTAAGCAAGCTAATTTTTCTCTTGGATTGATCATAATGGTACATGCTAGGCTGGCTTCAGCATGTAGTGTTGGTGGTGGTATAGTGGTTAAGTGAGTTACCTACCACACACTCAGATCTGGGTTCTATTCCCAGCCACGGTATGTAAGCTGGCTTTTGAAATACTACAATTCCCTGGAAGACGAGACCCTCCTGAGGGATTCCTGGTGTCATAAAGCAGTGTACGCCTGCAATTGAACATTCAATGAGATTTCTGACCTTAAAACACTGCTTTGTATTAAATTCAGATTTTTTCCTGGGACTTTTGATGTGTATTTCACTCAACCATGTCTTCCTCCAGGTATTACACCCCTTGAAACATCTTTTCTATCATTTTTTCAGTCAGCAGAAATTTTTCAAAATTTTTAAGATCGCCTCCCCATTGAAGTCTATTGCGGTTCGCGAAAGTTCGCGCGAACCGAACATTCCGCGGAAGTTTGCGAACCGAAAATCGGAGGTTCGCAACATCTCTAGCACTGACAAACAATGATTTCTTGATGTGTTATTAAGCATAAGTAGTGATTTCCACTACAGAATCTTTGTTTTTGTGCTGCCTGAGATCATAATCCTCCTACGTTGACTTTTCGCCTCCCCATTGAAGTCTATTGCGGTTCGCGAAAGTTTGCGCGAACCGAACATTCCGTGAAAGTTTGCAAACCGAAAATCGGAGGTTTGCAACATCTCTAGCACTGACAAACAATGATTTCTTGGTGTGTTATTAAGCATAAGCAGTGATTTCCACTACAGAATCTTTGTTTTTGTGCTGCCTGAGATCATAATCATCCTATGTTGACTTTTGGCCTTATACCCTGCCTTATACCTTGCCGCTCTGGATTTCCAAAGTCTTTTAACCCTTTCCAATTCATATAATTTGTCACCCCCTCCCCAACCTACTTTGCGGGGGAGGGGAGGAACAGACATGGGTGATTGCTGGATACTGTGTGGCAGGGATCAGGTATCCATGTTTTCCTGTGTTGGACTATGTCCACTTACCTCAATAGCCCAACCAACAAAAATTGCATTGTAACCCATCACATTTTGTTTTACTGTTCTGTACAATTTGTGTCAATAGTAGTAAGGATTAGCATCATTTTTGCACGGGTGAGTGTGCGTGCGTGCGCAAGTGTGCCCACGCGCGCGTGTGTGTTTCTGGGTTTCTTTTCATAACAGAGGAACAAAAGCTATACTATAAAATATATTCACTAACAGATATTGCTCTGTACATATTTGACATCACTTTTCTTGAGGACTAAATAAAGAAAACCTGCTCCATCTAGAGGAAAGAAAGTAGGACTGCAGATAATCTCAGTGTTTCACATTGCTTACGCAGAAGCTGTATAGAGGGTGAATTTGTAAATAGAAATCTGACAGCATGCTTATCTTCTCCTTTATGTTATATCAGTGACTGATATCTTCTCATCTAAACACCTGAGCAGATTTTGCATTTCTGACTTTCAGTTATTTTTTTTTTCTACTGTTAAGACATACTTACCTCTTTGACACCATTACTACTTGTTTACTTATTGCTGTTATGCTTCTATCATCAGTCATATTTCTGATAACCACAGCAACATATCTAACAGTATGTAACAGGTTGAAGTGCTTCTTTAAACTGTTTTTTAAGTACATAACTGCCTGATAGCATGCATGAAATGGACTGCAATAGTAACTACAAACTGGGACATAGCTACAGCTTGAAGTGGCTTAGCTGCAGAAAACTGTTTCTGAGCAGTAATTCGATAACTGCGCCCTGCAACTGTACCTCTACACAACAGGACAGGTCAAGGCTAGTTCGCACTTATACAAAACTTCAGCTTAGGTCACCTGAATTATTCATAATGATTTTGGACTCCTTTCCAGGGTGAATACAGGTGTCGCCGACATCTGCAGGGCTAGTCAATAGCAACTAGACCTGCAGGAAAGCTTTGCCCAACTGCTATTCTTGTTATTATTGTTGCTTCTGCTTGTCCTTCCTCCTGCTCTCTCCACAGGGTAGAACAGGCTGCACAGCAGAGTGCTGACACTGACCTGATGAAGCAGTTTTTCCCTGTGAAACGCATTGTCCTAAGTGCAAATAAAGTAAAATGTTTACTATACTTTTGCTATGAATCTCCTTCTTTCAGGTAGGACCAGCTTACTACGATACTAATTTACAGTACAAGTGTGAAATAATTCATCATTTTGGGTGCCCCAGCCATCCAACGGTTTGCTATAGTGAGCCTCTAGAGGGAACTCATCCCACAAGAGAATTGTGGAGTGAAACTTTTTTGGATCTATGACCATAACACCTTATCCAAAGGCCGAGTGGGGACAGTACTTCCCCACATGCCCATATGAGTGGTTGCCTCCTGGAGCAACTCACACTTTTGGGTAATGAGTGCTCCCGGTGTCCGTGTGTTCTTTTTGTTTACACAAGCTCTGCCTTCTGATTAACTGAATGGGAAGGAATTTTTGGACATTTAAAAATCAGAAGTACAGATGTTACAGCAAAGTTAATATAATGAGACTAAAATCAAAGGAAACAATAATGTCTTGTGGTGCTACCTCATTAACCACCTAGCACATGAGACAGTGATAAAGTTGATAGAAGAAAGTCTGGATACAAGCCCTAAGCTCAACTCAGACACAATATATTATGGGTACCAACCCTAAGCTCAACTCGGGCACAATACAATACATTCTGGGTACCAACACTAAGCTCAACTCAGAAACAATATATTATGGGTACCAACCCTAAGCTCAACTCAGACACAATATATTATGGTTACCAACCCTAAGCTCAACTCAGACACATATATTATGGGTACCAACCCTAAGCTCAACTCATGCTTTATATATTCTGAGTACCAATATTAAGCTCAACCCAGACACAATATATTATGGGTACCAACCCTAACCTCAACTCAGGCACAATACATTCTGGCTGCCAACCCTAAATTCAACTCAGAAACAATATATTATGGGTACCAACCCTAAGCTCAACTCAGAAACAATATATTCTGAGTGAGTACCAACCCTAAACTCAACTCAGAAACAATATATTATGGGTATCAACCCTAAGCTCAACTCAGACACAATATAATCTGGGTACCAACCCTAAGCTTAACTCAGACACAATATAATATGGGTACCAACCCTAAGCTCAACTCAGGCTTTATATATTCTGAGTACCAATCCTAACCTCAACCCAGACACAATATATTATTTGAAGTATCTATGCCTGTTTACTCCCTACTTCAGGCAGAATGATGATTTCCAAGAAATGGTGCCTTACCCTGTTCAGAACTTTAGAGGAAATGCAGAATATGCAGCTATGCCCATACCCCAAGGAACAGCTTTAACTTAAGGGAGGCATCAACTCAGCTGAAAACTATATTAAGCTTAGATGGAAAGAAAATAATTTTAATTTATAATTAGTACAGTATCTGTTGTTTGATACCCACTACCCTGTTGAATAAAATATAAAAACCTTATGCTACGGTGCCCAGGACTGAACACATCTCCTTCAGGCACATTCTATTGACCTGAGGAAGCGGCATTCATCATGAAACGCGCTGTCAAGTGCTTATATGAATAATAAACAGTAAGAAGTTTTTAAACATACCACGATTTAAATACAATTACTTTAAGGTAGGAGAACATTTATTATTTCTACCTTGGTTATTTTAGTATAGAGTTTAGTTACGAAAATAGAATAGCTCTTGACACCACGGGTGCCTCCAACCCTTCCCCAAATTATGAATCACCCCCCGCCCAGGTGAGTGCTCCTTTGGAAGATCTCCAAGGGTACCTTTTCTATTGGAGCTGCGACCGAGTTTCTGAGCTACGACCAAGTCTTTGACTAGAAGCAAGGCCGAGTGGGGACGGTACTTCCCCACATGCTTGAAGAGTGGTTGCTGGCCAGGCAACCCAATTTTGTGAGTATAATACACATATATCTACACACCTCTCCTGGTGACCTGACGATATCACACCAGATAGGGCTCCCGGTCCCTCCGTCTTTTTTTGTATTTGTCACCAATTTTCAAAATATAAAAAGTGTTAATCCCTCACCAGAGTGGGGAATCAGGTGATTTATACACACAGGGAAAGCCTGGCTACTGTCTCCCTCAGATAGTTCCTTATTATGTTATGCAGGTAATGAAGGGAAAAGGGAGAGGAGTTTGGACAGTGGTCTCTGCAATAACATTGCACTCAACAGGATTTAGACCTAGAGGATATCCTCACTGTGCTCTGCTAAAACCCAAGGGAGCAGGGCCGGATTTCTGGGAAAGCCAGAAAGGCCATGGCCTAGGGAGATAAAATCAGATAAGATAAGGCGGCAGGACTTGGAGAGAAAAGAGGTCATATGTTAAAGTAAATCATCTCTTCTGGTCTCGAAGTGCAGCCAGCCAGTGCCCTGCTCTGCACTAATAGCTAAATTCCACAGTTCCCCAATCTCTGCTTCTTTCTCTCTCTCACTTCCTGATGTGTTATGACAATTAACATCTGCTGTCACCTGATGATCCATTCCTCTGTATGATGGACATACAGTACAAGTGTAAAAAAAAAAAGGAAAAAGGGTCCGCTGCAATGTCACGTAGCATTTATTGAAGGACTTGTCCCAGACAGTAAAAGAAGCACTTTACAGTACAAGTGGATGTGAGAAATACCAGGGATTTACATTACAAAGCAGATAGAACTAAGATCCGCTGAGTTTTAATGCAGGCATTCACAGACATCAGTGAGCTCTGCTAGTTTCTTCACCTCTTTTACAGCTGTGACACTGACCCCAGCAGTTGTTAATTACTTTCTAACCCTAATTTATGACTGTTTCTCTTTTTTTCCCTAGCTAGCAGTGATCTCTTCCCTGCTTCAGTTAACTCTTTCCTGACTCATTTTCTGTCCTTCAGCTCCCACCATCTATGAGAACTGCCAGAATAAAAATGTAGTTTGCTTCCCTTTCATTACTAAACTGTCACCTGAGCTTTTACTATCGCTAAGCTAGTGTACAGGATCTTCTCAAAAAATTAGCATATTGTGATAAAGTTCATTATTTTCCCGTAATGTACTGATAAACATTAGACTTTTCTTATATTTTAGATTCAAATACACACAACTGAAGTAGTTCAAGCCTTTTATTGTTTTAATATTGATAATTTTGGCATACAGCTCATGAAAACCCAAATTTCCTATCTCAAAAAATTAGCATATTTCATCTGACCAATAAAAGAAAAGTGTTTTTAAAACAAAAAAAGTCAACCTTCAAATAATTATGTTCAGTTATGCACTCAATACTTGGTTGGGAATCCTTTTGCAGAAATGACTGCTTCAATGCGGCGTGGCATGGAGGCAATCAGCCTGTGGCACTGCTCAGGTGTTATGGAGGCCCAGGATGCTTCGATAGCGGCCTTAAGCTCATCCAGCGTGTTGGGTCTTGCGTCTCTCAACTTTCTCTTCACAACATCCCACATATTCTCTATGGGGTTCAGGTCAGGAGAGTTGGCAGGCCAATTGAGCACAGTAATACCATGGTCAGTAAACCATTTACCAGTGCTTTTGGCACTGTGAGCAGGTGCCAGGTCGTGCTGAAAAATGAAATCTTCATCTCCATAAAGCTTCTCAGCAGATGGAAGCATGAAGTGCTCCAAATTCTCCTGATAGCTAGCTGCATTGACCCTGCCCTTGATAAAATACAGTGGACCAACACCAGCAGCTGACATGGCACCCCAGACCATCACTGACTGTGGGTACTTGACACTGGACTTCAGGCATTTTGGCATTTCCCTCTCCCCAGTCTTCCTCCAGACTCTGGCACCTTGATTTCCGAATGACATGTAAAAGTTGCTTTCATCCGAAAAAAGTACTTTGGACCACTGAGCAACAGTCCAGTGCTGCTTCTCTGTAGCCCAGGTCTGGCGCTTCTGCCGCTGTTTCTGGTTCAAAAGTGGGTTCATGCTTCCATCTGCTGAAAAGCTTTAAGGAGATGAAGATTTCATTTTTCAGCACAACCTGGCACCTGCTCACAGTGCCAAAAGCACTGGTAAATGGTTTACTGACCATGGTATTACTGTGCTCAATTGCCCTGCCAACTCTCCTGACCTGAACCCCATAGAGAATATGTGGGATGTTGTGAAGAGAAAGTTGAGAGACGCAAGACCCAACACTCTGGATGAGCTTAAGGCCGCTATCGAAGCATCCTGGGCCACCATAACACCTGAGCTGTGCCACAGGCTGATTGCCTCCATGCCACGCCACATTGAAGCAGTCATTTCTGCAAAAGGATTCCAGACCAAGTAGTGAGTGCATAACTAAACATAATTATTTGAAGGTTGACTTTTTTTGTTTTAAAAACACTTTTCTTTCATTGGTCGGATGAAATATGCTAATTTTTTGAGATAGGAAATTTGGGTTTTCATGAGCTGTATGCCAAAATCATCAATATTAAAACAATAAAAGGCTTGAACTACTTCAGTTGTGTGTATTTGAATCTAAAATATATAAAAGTCTAATGTTTATCAGCACATTACAGAAAATAATGAACTTTATCACAATATGCTAATTTTTTGAGAAGATCCTGTATATGGTTTGGCATCCTTCTGCTTTCCTGTAGCAGTAGAGCATTGTATCATCTTAGCCATCAGTGAAAGCAGAGAGTTTTGAATCTGGATGATACTATTTATTGGCTTAAAAGAAAAAGAGTAAGCTTTCTGCTAATAAGCCTTCTTCAGACTTTGTTCCCATATACTGACAATATGTTAGAGCACACCACCATATGTACATTCAGCATTCAAAACAGATACATAGATTTTTCAGCAAATATAAATAAATGTCATTCAGATGCTTTAAAGTGGAGCTGAACTCTTGCACAGGACAGAAGGAAAACAGAGAAATGTACCATGTATGTATTTAGAGAGCCTGTCTAATTCCCCCTCATCTGTGTCTAATCACAAGTTGTAATTTGATCTCTACACTGTGTCACCTGACTGCCACAACATCTAAGTTCGTTTGAAAGCACAGGGTGTTAACAATATGGCTGCTTCCGCGAAAGCAGGAAGTAGACACACTGCAGATTTATTGCAGGATTTGTATCAGCTGTAATAAAGAAATGTTTTTCTTTAAGGTTATATTGTTGCATATCTTTTAGAGCAGAGAGGAGGTTCTGAGTTCATGTCCACTCTAATTACAACATAACATCCAAAGTGGGCCTTGAAAGGATGTTTGCTACTTACCTATTCTCTGTTTTGGATGGGCTTCTCTCCATTGCACTGCCCTGCCACCTGTTTGTGGCTCCAACTGCAGCCAGTCGCACAGAGGACAAAGAAGCAGCGCATGCTCTGGCCACTAACGCTCCCTGTAATTTCTTGCTCCTGCCCAGATGTGCACAGCAACCGAGGCCGGTACAGTGTTATGCATTCTTGACAAGTACCGGTCATACATCAGCATAATTTCTCAAGTATGCATGCTCAGAACACTATCGGCTGCTGTGCACATTCGGGAAGGAGCGCAAATTACAGGAATTATTTGTTGAATGGGGGGCAGAGCAGCACAACTGAAATGAGCCCATTCAAACCAATGATTGCTAGTCAGAGTGTTGGACAGAATATTTTTTGGTGGTGGTGGTGGTGGGGGTTGCGGTTGGTGACAGCAGGCCTACAGCACTGGAAAGTACAAACCCAGCCCTGCAAGCAAGGGTTAAAAAATTATCTCACCTAACAGCAGAAACTTGGTTTTAAACCTAGTTATTGTAATTTCCTCCAGTTTTCTCCAGTAAAAAACTTTAATAAATCAGGCCCTATTTGCCTGTAAAATACTTTTTCCCGATCTCAGTATATACTGGCAGAAGAAAGATTTATGACAAAGTTTATTTGAGATATCAATTTAATGTGGCTCTAATAACTATAATTAATCCTAAATGGATTGGTGAGTAACAATGGCAGTGCACAGCAATTTTACAGTTACTACCAATGTACCAATGACAGAGTATTATTATTATTATTTTATTTATATAGTGCCAACATCTTCCATAGCGCTGTATATAGTACAAAGCAAATAGTGGGGGACATAGAGACATGAGAGGTTCAAAACTCTGTACAATCAGAACATCCAGCAATACAAATACAGACATAGTTGATGTGTGGTTTGAGATATCACCAATCCTGTGCATGTTCATATGATATATTACATCAGAAGAAGAAACACTAGGAGGAGGCCCTGCCCTTGTGATCTTACAATCTAGAGTGTAGTGGGTTGGAGACATTAAGAAAGTAGATGCAGTAAACCTCCAATGCTACCTATAGAAAATGATAGGCTTATCTGAACAGAAAGCTGAAGATCTCCAGGTTCGGAGCACAAAGGACTGGCTGAGGGAGGGCGTTCCATAGAGAGCTGATGTTATAGAGAAGTCCTGGATGAGGGAGTGAGAGGAGGTGACTAAACTAGAGGACAAGAGGGTCTCCAGGGAGAAGCAAAAGTTCTGGGTGGGATGGTATCTGGAGATCAGTGAGGAAATGTAAGGAGGTGACAACTTATGTAGAGCTTTAGACAGGTTGGCAGAGAGAGTGCCAGTCTGGTTTTGGTACACTGCAAAATAGAGTGTTACAGTAGTCAAGACGGGATAAGATTAGAGCATGTACAAGCAGTGGCATAGCTAAGGACCTATGGGCCCTGGTGCAAGTTTTACATGGGGCCACCCTAAGCACTCTATACATAACAATTGATACAGTGCACTAAAACCTGCCAAGGATTTCCACAGTGTCAGAGGTGCATGTAAGGGATGGGAAACAGTTTGTTAATGATCACTACCATTTAAAGCATCTATAGAAGTGATTATTAGCAGCATAGGGCCAATAGAGAGCTAATATTGTGCTTGAGGGAGGGCCCCTCGGGCCCCTCCAACCCAAGGGCCCCGATGCGGTTAGTACCTCTGCAACCCCTATTGCTATGCCACTGTGTACAAGCATGTTAGTAGCCTCCTGTGAAAGGAAGGGATGAATTCTGGAAATGCTTTTGCGATGGTAGTAGCAGGAAGAAGTTAATGTGTTAATATGTGGTCCAAATGAGAGTGCAGAGTCTAGAATTACCCCCAGATGGCGAGCTTTAGTAGTTGAGGTTATTGGGGTATTTTCTACAATGATGGTTACTATGGGAGAAGGAGCAGAGAGAGAAGGTGGAAATATCACACTCACCATTTTATTTATGTTAAGTTTAAAGCGGAATATAACCCTGCATTTCAACTTTGCTCTAAAACATTATTTACAGTATATTATATGCAACCAGCATTTTTTTTTTACTAGACCAGCATTGGAAGGGTTACACACAGCTTTAAAGTTCCCGGAGATTTCTGCAGACGCATCCGAAGCTGACAAAGATACATTTTGTTTACATAAATGTATCTAAGTGTTGAATGTGACTCACTCTCTCAGGAGCTGGAGGACAGCCAAAGAGTGTGTAACATTTCTCAATAGATACATATAACTAAATAGAATGTAACAATCTAAACTTCTGCCTATCTCTCCCGGAACCTTAAGGCCCCGTTCAGACTGCAGAACGCAGACTGCAACGCATGCGGACCGCGACGCGTACGAACGCACGCCATCCGCGTTCGTATGCGTTGCGTGGCTGATCCCATCACTGAAAAGTGAATGGGACAGCCATGCGTTTTTACAAAAAATGCGTGCAGCATGCGTTCCCGGACCGCACAGGTCCGGAACGCATGCAGTGTGAACATCAGACATTGCACTCTATGCAATGTCTGATGTCGTGCGTGTCGGCCACCTGCACGCGTTTTCAAAACGCGGCTGGAAACGCGTGCAGTGTGAACGGGGCCTAATCCTCTGTGTTTAACCCTTCCAATGCTGGTCTATTGAAAAAAAAATGCTTTTTGCATATAATATGCTGTAAATAATGTTTTAGAGCAAAGTTGAAATGCAGGGTTATATTCCGCTTTAAGGAAACGAGATGACATGATTGTTAAGACAGCAGGTAGACAGTCAGGAATTTGAGATAATATTGTAGAGATGTCAGGGACTGAGAAATAGATTTGGGTGGCATCAGCATAGAGATGATATTGAAAACCAAAAGACCTCATTAATTGCCTCGAGACATGAGTGTAACTGGAAAAGAGGTCCATGGATGGAGCCTTGTGGTACACCAACAGACAGAAGACATGAAGATGAGTTAGTATTGGAGTAGAAGACTGTGAAGGAATGTCCAGACATGTAAGAGTGGAATATGCTAGGCTGATGAGAGGCAGGGCCGGCCCGCTCATGAGGCGGGGTGAAACATTTGCCTTAGGCGGCAGATCTGGGGGGGTGGCACCCGCCTTTCCATGGACGCTGGAGGCCGCCCGCCGAGCTGGAGGGGTAGCTGGCAGAAAGGGGGTATTGGGCCTAGCGGTGGGGAGGGGGGTCGGACCCCCCCTCCCTTGCCTGGGTCCCCCGATCTGCACTCCTCCTCCAGCGTTAAGTACCAGCGTGCATATGACGAAGAGGCAACGGGCGGGGGAATCACTCACCTCTTACGCGTTCCATCGCGTGCTCCACTGACGTCACTTCCGGCAACGCCGCCCACTGTATTGTAAGTGGACGGCCTTGCAGGAAGTGACGTCAGTGGAGCGCACGATGGAATGCGGAAGAGGTGAGTGATTCCTCTGCCCGTAGCCTCTTCATCATATGCACGCTGGTACTTAACGCTGGAGGAGGAGCGCAGATCGGGGGACCCAGGCGAGGGTGGGGGGGTCCGACCCCCCTCCCCACTGCTAGGCCCAATACCCCCTTTCTGCCAGCTACCCCTCCAGCTCGCCCCCCCCCCCCCCCCCCACACACACACACACGGCTGGGGGGCGGCAATTTTTTCTAATTTTGCGTCAGGCGGCAAAAATTCTAGGGCCGGCCCTGATGAGAGGGTCTGGAGAAGCAGAGTGATCAATATTGTCAAAGGCAGAGGAAAGGTCAAGGAGTATAGTACAGAAAATTCATCTTTGGACGTTGCAATGAGAATCAGAATTATTTTAACTTTGCAACTTTTGTGAGGACTGTTTCTGTGGAATGCTGAGAGCGGATGCCAGACTGGAGAGGGTCCAACAAAGAGTAAGGCCCCATTTATACTTAATCAGTTGCTCTCAGTTATAACTGAAAGGACAACTGATTTTCAAAGTAATACCCATGTTTTCCAATGGCTCAGTTCACACTATACACGTTTTAAATGAAAATGTTTTCATAATGCACTGCTATGGAGAAGGAAAAAAATGCGTACCAACTGCTTAAGTGTAAATGAGGCCTTAGCAGAGACAAAGTCAGACAGTTCTGAATAGCCGTGGCGTTCCAGCTGTTTGGGAGCAAAGGGAAGAAGTTGGACTAGATGGTAATTAGAGAGAGCTATAGGGTCAAAAGAGGATATGAATGTTGTTTAAATGAGGAAAGGAAAATGGCAGTAGATGGAGCGGTTATGAAGCATTGTTAAAGCAGGAATGAAGGAGGAGGAGAGGTGGGGAATAAGATAAAGGGGAATAGGGTCCAGGGACACAGGTAGTAAGGTCTAGGTAGTAAGGTAAGAGAAAGAGATTAGTGAAGAAAGTTGTTAGCAGGAAGGGGGTTTGGGTGAGTGACCGACCATACTGAAAGGGGGAGGGGTAGTTTCTAGTGGGTGAACAACCAAGCATGGAGGAAGAAGGAGGTAATTGGACAGGTGAAAAGGGTTGCCTTTCAAAGCTGTTATGTATTGTTTAAATTTTGTTCACAAACTATGATGCAAAGTCTTCTGCTAATAAACATGTGGTTGTAGGAGGATGTTGTATGAAAGAAGCATGGTTTGCCTAATGATGGGCATACACGGCTCGACGCAGGCTTATCAATCGAGCTGCTGATGGCTCGATTGATAATATCCGGCATGTCCGATGACCGCGGGGATCGATTCCGCGCTCGATACCCACAGACGGACAATAGCGGCAAATCAAGCGGAAGATAAGAAGCGCCGGTGGGAATCGATCCGGGCGGACGAGCGGGGACGCGGCAGGAGTCGATCCTGCGGCTAATCGGCCGCCGGATGGAGGGGTGTATGCCCAGCAAAAGTGTGACCCATGTGCACATGACTTGGGTCGTACTAACTGGGCAATCTTACCATTGCTTTGTGAATCAGGACCTATTTCCCTAAACCGTTATGCTTCCAAATTGTCATGTGGACAACACTATATGTGGGAAAAGGAATTTAGAGATATTCCCATGATTAGGGATTTAACAGTCTACAGATATGTTATCTCTTTCTAATAATATCAGATTTTTATCCAATGTGAACATGGATTTTATCCACATAATTGTTGTTAAATATGTGTAGTTTTTTGTGTGCCCTGAAATAAAAGTGTATTGTTAAAACAACTGAATAACCTATCAGACAGTGTTGTTAATCTTAAAACTTTATAAACTTTAAATAAGATTACTTAATTCTCAAACTCTTTGCTCCTAAACAAAAATGTATTCCAAGTTGACCAAATTGCACCTACAAAGTTTATTTTGATTTCACAGCTATGTATTGGTGCATATCATAATCATTAAATAACACTGATGTATGACAGTCAATAATCATATTGAAAAGGAAAAAAAAAACAAGGGCCCATATGCAATTGACTTTTTCTCCTGACTTTTCTCCTAGGAGATACATTTTCATCTTTTCTTTAATTATATCAGCCCACGGGTATTTTTCACCTTATGGACCAGAGGAATTTTCACCTGTCAGCGCTCCTCATATTCATTCCCCAATAACTTTATCACTACTTATCACAACAAAATGATCCATACCTTGTTTTTTCTGCCACCAATTAGGCTTTCTTTGGGTGGTACATTATGCTAAGAATTATTTTATTCTAAATGTATTATGATGGGAATAATAAGAAAAAAATGGAAACAAAATCCTTATTTTTCAGTTTTCAGCCATTATAGTTTTAAAATAATTCATGCTACCATAATTAAAATCCACACATTTTATTTGGCCATTTGTCCCGGTTATTGCTACGTTAAAATTATATCCCTAGTACAATGTATGGTGACAATATTTTATTTGGAAATAAAGGTGCATTTTTTCAGTTTTACATCCATCACTAATTTTTAGCCCATTATTTAATAATTATATGCCCTCTTGTCATAGATATTATTTTTTTCCCCCTAAAGTCAGTAGGTGTATTTTACTATTTGGCCACAAGATGTCCCCGCTGAGCAAAAATCCTATTAGCGTACTTTGTACACTACATAGGATACAATGGTCTAAATTCACTAAGCAGTTTAGACTAGTCTACAGATGGTTTTCAGTCTACTGATGGTTTGGTCAGTTGCATCAAAGGGGAATTCACTATTACCAAATGTTTTAGACCTGTTTTTAGACCTAGTCCAAAACATTTGGTAATTAGGTGCGTAAAGCAGGGCAGATGCAATTCACAAACAAGTAGCTATGACTGACATCCTTCTCTGATGAGCTCTCCTCTGCATACAATTAAACTACTGCAAAATTAATTCAAAAGGTTCTAAAATACCTCACAGAATTACTTTACCTACACACATCAGCTTGTCTAATCGCTGACAGGAAAAGTGGGCGTGGTTACTCCTTGTTTTCCTTTTGTGTAATTACTTTAAGTAATTGTGTAATTACTGAATGTTAGACCAGATCTAAAAACAGGTCTAAAACATTACACCAAACCATCAGTAGACTAAAAACCATCTGTAGACTAGTCTAAACTGCTTAGTGAATTAAGGCCATAGTGTTGTCACATTGTAACTAAGGAAGTGACGCAGGTTTCCATCGGAAACCTGCGATCACAGTGCCGGCGGGGAGATTATGAATGGGAACATTGCTCCCATTCTAAAAATTTAACGATCGGGCGTCAGAAACCGGTGGAAATCAGCGGCGAACAAAAACAGTGTTCATTCTTGGCGGACATGCCGAGAATAAATGCGCGCAAACCTTTAATGCGCGCAAAGCTGTACGCACGCTAACTCGTGTGCTAAGTTTATCACGGCCGTGATAGCATTTATCACGGCTTTGTGAATCGAGGCCAAGGTGTGAACATTTCACCTAGGAGAAAACTCAAGAGAAAAAGTTAATTGCATGTGACCCAAGTTCTCCTAACTATATTAACGTAAAACTAATAAACACGGTAATTGGTTTTAATGCAATAATTAATTCTCAAAATGATAATATGTTTAAATTTATTGTCAGCTTTGCTAAGAAAACACTTAAAATGATATACAATTTTAAGTAAAGTAATAATTCATTACATTTTACACTCAAAGACTGAGACATTTTGACTCTTGTAATCATTGTCCCCGGATGTAAATCTTCTGTAATGGGCGCCCATGAGCACTTCTGCTTTTGTTTTTAGTTCTCTGGTACTCTGCCTGCATGTTGTGATTGTGGAGAACGTTGTGTACACCTCCTACAACTTGGAAATAATTAAAGCAAGTAATCTTATCTCCACAAGGTCGGCACTTGATTCATAAGTTCTTCTCTTCCATGCTGATCCCATTTCTTTTCATCAACAAAGGAGGTTTCTTCCTGAGATATTCTGTAGTAGACAGACACACTAGCCGACGCTTGTATGTGAACCATATTGTTTTGACTAAAATAATTTCCTGTACTCCCTAAGATTCATTAATTGGCTGATAACATTTTAATATAGGATCTTATTATCAGTGTGGTGTCACTGAAGTTATTTGTCTGTGACCAGAATAAAATTATAAGCACCTAAATAGAGATAGGCAGTTTAAGTAGCCTACGCTACATAAACTGCTGAATAAGAAAAAAAGTTGAATTACAATTCTGAATCAGTATTGTTCAACTTATAGGTCATGAGCTGTACCCTGCCCAATAAGTCACCAACTGTGGCCATTTGGAATTTAATCTTCTGCCCAACTGCAATTTCTGGGTAAGGATGAGTGAGAATGTCTCTGACAGTCTTACGAAAACTTCCTCTAACTTTTTGTAATACCACAAATTATCAATAGGTCAACATAAAATTTTAACAGCAAAGCCCCTATACATGTTAGAACCATTAGGTATGTGTAGGGAACAGTGGCAACAAAGGGGGGAAGTTACAAAAGACCTTGTGGTTTTCCAGAAAATAACAGTTAACCAGCTGAGCGGTCTGGACGAGCTCAGCTCGTCCAACACCGCCAGCGGCTGCCGCTCAGGCCCTGCTGGGCCGATTTTAATGAAATAAAAAGCAACACACGCAGCCGGCACTTTGCCAGCCGCGTGTGCTGCCTGATCGCCGCCGCTCTGCGGCGATTCGCCGCGAGCAGCGGCGAAAGAGGGTCCCCCCAGCCGCCTGAGCCCAGCGTAGCCGGAACAAAAAGTTCCGGCCAGCGCTAAGGGCTGGATCGGAGGCGGCTGACGTCAGGACGTCGGCTGACGTCGATGACGTCACTCCGCTCGTCGCTATGGCGACGATATAAGCAAAACAAGGAAGGCCGCTCATTGCGGCCTTCCTTGTTTATTCTGGGCGCCGGAGGCGATCGGAAGATCGCCTCCGGAGCGCCCTCTAGTGGGCTTTCATGCAGCCAACTTTCAGTTGGCTGCATGAAATAGTTTTTTTTTTATTTAAAAAAAACCCTCCCGCAGCCACCCTGGCGATTTAATCAGAACGCCAGGGTGGTTAAAGTGACAGCAGGCAAATACGACGTATTGAGTTAAAGAGAAACTCTGACCAAGAATTGAACTTTATCCCAATCAGTAGCTGATACCCCCTTTTACATGAGAAATCTATTCCTTTTCACAAACAGACCATCAGGGGGCGCTGTATGACTGATATTGTGGTGAAATCTCTCCCACAAGAATCTCTGAGGACCGAGGTACTCCTGGCAGTTTCCTGTCTGTGAACCTTGTTACATTGTGGGAAATAGCTGTTTACAGCTGTTTCCGAATGCCAAAAAAGCATGCAGCAGCTACATCACCTGCCAACAGTAAAAATGTCACCATGTATTAAATGTCAGAATGTAAATCAGGGATTTAAAATATTTTACAATGGGCAAACACTGACTAAATCATTTATACATAATTATTGTAAAAATGAAGCACTTTTTTATTACATTATTTTCACTGTTCCTCTTTAAACAAAACACACCCCGTCCTGCAGTTTGGTGCTGAAATGGTGCTGAATGTGGGTTCTGAACCACATGGTGCCGAATTCAAACACCAACACTTCTCATAAGTTTACATACTCCGGGAGATTTTAATGGGTACCATTGTTTATTGAGTAATCAGGCAAACACTCTTTTATTTTTAACGGGATTCAAATTAAACTAAAAGACATCTTAAAATAATGTGTATTGCAGAAGTCAGCTACAGACCACTGGTTGTATGCTACCTCGGATTCCGGGGACAGAGAATGTGGAAGCCAAACATGGACAGAAGCACATAACATTTCACGCATATCGGACATAAGAACTAAGGAGCTATACCTGCTCCGATACGCTTGCACTATTATGTGCTGCTGTCCATATTTGTCGAAATAAAGCTTCGACTTTTATACCTCTACAGGGTAAAGTGAAGTTTCTCCACATCTCAAAATAGCACAATCATTAATGAAACCATAACTATGAAGATGGTCCATGTTCAGAAGTTTGCATACTCTTAGTTCTCGAAGAGAAATATAGCTTAATCAATAGTATTACTTATTTTTAACGATATTACTTTGTAAATTATTTAGTTAATATTTGTAGAATCTTTCCTCTCCCCCATTTAAATTCTTAAATTCATCACGCAAATGTTTGTTCCGAAGTCAGTAAAAAACCTGACTATGGGCTGGTACACACCGGAGCGTTTCTGGAGCGTTTTTAAAACGCTTGTGGGGGAAAACCGCTTGGCTAATAAAAGTGAATGGGATGGTGCTCACCAGAGCGGCTTGTTTTTTCCAGAAATGCAAACTCAGGGGCTGCAGCATTTTTTGGATTTCTGAGGCGTTTCTGCCTCAATGTTAAAGAATAGGAAAGTGGAAAACCGCTCAGAAAAACGCTAGATCAGAGCGGTTTTCCAGGCGTTTTTGTTACAGTAGCTGTTCAGTAACAGCTTTACTGTAACAATATTTGTAATCTGCTACACAAAAACACCCCCAAAAACGCTAGGCATGTTTAGAAAACCTCTCTAAACATGCCTAGAATCGCTCTGAAATCTGCTTCAAAAACCTCTAGCGTTTTGCAGATCTGCTAGAGGTTTCTGGTGTGCACTAGACCTTTGTCTAGGTGGCTGGATAGTGTAATGGTTAAGGGCTCTGCCTTTGATGTAGGCCAGGGTTCAAATCTAAGCTCTTCTTAGTCAGTAAGCCAGCACCTATTTCAGTAAGGGGGTCTTTGGGCAAGACTCCCTAACACTGCTACTGCCTACTGTGGCTGCCTCAGAAGTGCTTTGAGTCCGACAGGAGAAAAGCGCTATACAAAAAAAGGAATTAGTTAATAAAAAACAACAACACCTGGTCTCCCAGAATGCTCTGGAAGGAGAATCCAGCAGCCTAGTTTAAACATCACTGGGAGGTTGGGATACATATCAACATACAGATATTTATAGATATGGAAAGTGTATCTGATGCTGGAACCAGGATAATTAGCATAAATGTGGGTAACCTGAATATTCTATTACATTCTACTACATGTCACTACTCTTGCACAGGACTGAAGAAATACATAGAGATAGAGAAATGCACCCTGTATGTATTTAGAGAGTTTGGCCCGTTTAATTCCCCCTCATTTGTGCCTAATCACAAATTGTAATCTGATCCCCCCTGTGTCACATGACTGCCTATGGCAGAGATGGCAGATAAGGCCATCTAAATGCACAGGAGGTAGACAATATGTCCGCTTCCATGAATCAGGAAGTAGAAACACTGCAGATTTATATTAGGATTTGTATCGGGTGTAGCCAGAGTCGGGACAAGGTCCTCCAGCACCCAAGGCTGAGACACCAAAGTGCGCCCCTTCATCCCTCCCACCCCAGCCATCACACACTGATTGCTATCAGTAAGAGGTGCCCCAGGGACCCAACACATTAATCTCTAGTTATCTGGCTTGCAGTCACTGCCATGTGTCCCCTTTTCTTATTTCTCGCTGCTTCAAACACAATAGGGGAATGATAGCTGAATGAGTTGTGCGCCCCCTCCTACACTGCGCCCTGAGGCTGGAGCCTCTCTCGCCTCTGCCTTGGCCCGGCCCTGGGTGTAGCAAAGAAATGTTTTTGGTTTAAAGGTTATACTGCTGTTGCATAGCTTTTAGAGCAGAGAGGACATTCTGAGTTCAGGTACCCTTTAATATTGTGTATGTGATAGTTGTAGATAAGGGACTTCATTTTCTCATATGGTAAAGCTGCCCATTCTTCTTGGCAAAAAGCCAAGGAGAGATATTGTACAGGGTGGGTGCTACAAAGCTGAGGAAACATAAGGCAACACTGAAAATGTTATAAGAATAAGGGATACAATGAGCTTCCAAGATAGGGACAAAATAGTGGCAATTGTGAATTTCTGGTGCCATGGAAAGCACAGGAGCACAGGAACAGTGCCAATATTAGCACATTAGTACATTTACCAATACTAAACTATTAAAAATATCGGTAATTGTTACTGATACTTTACTATAGCTAAACCTAACTCTACTCCCACACAGAACCGATGCCTAACTCTAACACCCCTGGTGGTGCCTCGCCCTAAGACTCCCCCTGGTGGTTCTTACCCTAACAGCCCCCCCCCCCCCCCCCTCCCCTGCATAATCCACCTTCCTGACGCCTAACCCAAACCATCCTCCCTGCACACAAAAGCTGGAAAAAAGTGGGGGAAAATGATAATTACCTTCCCCTTTGTCAAACAGAGGAAAAAAACAGAGCAAAAAAAATTATAATTATCCTCCATAGCCTATCGCCTGAATTTCCCTTTTGCCATCAGCTTGCCAATATTTTCAATTAAAATTTATGGTGGCATCCGATTTGTCCAGAAGCTGCATGCGCCCGATTTGCCTGATAACAAATAGTGGGTACTGTGAGACACTACAGATGATCCAACAAAGCTGGGGACATACTGGGGTGCTGGGTACCACAAAAGGCCCTACTTATCTGCACATATGCCATGGAGGTTGTGCCACACCATGGAGACGGCAAGACGCTGGCAAAGGTTATGGGAACACCAGGCAGCTGGGGAACACTATATGGGACACAGAAAAGTTGTAACAGACTTGAAATGCACTAGAAACCTGAGAGCCACTAAATATTTGTTATACTGTATTTGCCATATGTTGTGGCCAGGCTTACTTTTTATTTGGGATGCTGGGAAAGGGGATATGTCCTCTTTCTATGCAAAGTTGAAGAGAGTAGTCATATTAGGTACTGATAGTGATAGATTTGAGATTGCAGGCAAGCATGATACGCCAGTGAGTGTAACAGTACAATTGAACATTTCCATCACCTTTTTGTACATTTTGCTATTAATTCACCAGATTGTCCCATTTCTAAAGGTAAAAAGGAAATAACATGATGTTTATTGTAAATGCATGATCCATATATCGCCACTCATCAGCCAGTTTTGGGTCAGTGAAGGTGACTCTGCATTAATAAACATTAGAACAACTCTAGTGTCAAACAATATATAAATAGACAGAATGAATAGACAGCTGCTCATCACTGGGCATGAATCCCACATGTTTGTAATGTGTACAGGAATGTCCTAACATACCATTGAGCCTGTTCAACCAGACGTGGTCAAAGCCAGATTTACCTGCCATGTAACACTATATATTTACAGACAATTCAGTTTCAGTAGTAGAAATGGATTATTTGCTGTTGTATTAAATAGATAGGGCTGACGTGACTAGAGATACATGAAAATATAAATGGTCAGTGTAGAATCAGGAAAACGATCGGCACTAAATGCTTAATTGGCACAGCCTTTCTGGGGGGTCCTTAGCATTTACTCACTGTGCCTCCGATATAAAGACATCAATTGTAAGGCAGAAGTAGAAAGGTACTGGGCACCAGCTGAGTTGCAAATGCTAATTTATTTCATCCCATCCAGTGACAAACACCAAAAGACACAGGTCTCTGAGGAAGCAAGCATTGTCAGCTTGCGAAACGGCTGTTAGACCTGGTGCCTGATTTTTGGTGTTTGTCACTGGATGGGATGAAATAAATTAGCATTTGCAACTCAGCTGGTGCCCGGTACCTTACTACTTCTGCCTTACATGAAAATGTAACCTGTCCAGACAGTAATGCAGTGGGTATTATTTAATTATTATTATTATTGATTTATAAAGTGCCAACATATTTTGTGGCGCTGTACAAAGAAAGAAACAAACATGGGGTATATACATAATAATACAGACAATGGTATACACCAATAAACAAAATAGAGAATTGGCACAAAATATAGAATTGGTAACAACAGTGGCAGAAGTAACATGATGCTTACAATCTAAAGGAATGGGGGAGGGGACAAGATGTGGGGTAGTATACAATAATCATACCTAGAGGCAGTGTGTTTTTGGATATCTAGTAGGAGTGCAACTTGGCCTTAGTTCAAAGGAAGAATGGCCTAAGGTAGAAAAAAATGGGCGTGTCCATAAACGGATGAGGGCGGAGCTAACTGTAATTTAAAGTGAACCTGAGGTGAGGTGAGTGTGATATGGAAGCTGCCATATTTATTTCCTTTTAAACAATACTAGTTGTCTGGCAGCCCTGCTGATCTATTTAGCTGCAGTAGTGAACTGAATTACACCAGAAATAAGCATGCAGCTAATCTTGTCAGTTCTGACAATATTGTCAGAAACCCCTGACCTGCCGCATGCTTGTTCAGGGTCTATGGTTGAAAGAATTAGAGGCAGAGGACCACCACTGCAGCCAGGCAACTGTTATTGCATAAAAGGAGATAAAAATGGCAGCCTCAATATTATTCTCACCTCGGGTTCCCTTTAAAAGTGCAACGCAAAGACAGTGGGCCCACGTTTTGGTGACCCTTTCCCCAGAAAATTCATATAATTGTGAAGGTTTTCTCAAGAAAATACACGTAATGTTGGCAGGTTTGGCCAGAAAACACGTTCACACATGTGGCAGATTTGCCCAAAAAACACGTTCAATCATGTGGCAGATTTGCCCATAAAATATGTGCAATCATGTGGCACATTTGTCCAGAAAATACGTGCAATCATGTGGCACATTTACCCAGAAAATACATGCAGTCATGTGGCACATTTACCCAGAAAATATGTGCAATCATGTGGCAGATTTGACCAGAAAATACGTGCAATCATGTGGCAGATTTGACCAGTAAATACGTGCAATCATGTCAGTAGATTTGACCAGAAAATACATGCAATCATGTCGGCAGATTTGACTAGAAATACATGCAATCATGTGGCAAATTTGACCAGAAAATACATGTAATCCTGTCAGCAGATTTGCCCAGAAAATACTTGCAATCATGTGACAGATTTGGCCAGAAAATACATGCAATCATGTCGGCAGATTTGACCAGAAAATATTTGCAATCATGTGGCAGATTCGCCCAGAAAATACATGCAATCATGTGGCAGATTTGACCAGAAAATACATGCAATCATGTCGGCAGATTTGACTAGAAATACATGCAATCGTGTGGCAGATTTGACCAGAAAATAGATGCAATCATGTCGGCACTCGGCAGATTTGACAAGAAAATAGATGCAATCATGTCGGCAGATTTGACCAGAAAATACGTGCAATCATGTGGCAGATTTGAATAGAAAATACGTGCAATCATGTCAGCAGATTTGACCAGAAAATACATGTAATCATGTGGCAGACCTGGCCAGAAAACACTTCAATCATGTAGTAGACTTGCCCATAAAATACACCTGTAATAAAAAAAAAAACATTTACTCACCTGCTGAAGACCTCCTGTGCTGCAGCTCGCTGAGTCCCTGACTGAGTGTCTCAGTCGAGTGACTCCAGTCAAAATGGTGCTGCCTCCCTTACGTCACGTCCAGGACTCTAGTTTGTCGCGCTCTGCCCCTCCAGTCAGTCAGCAAGTTGGGCTTGGCCGAGCCTGTGTCTGACTATTAGTTCGGTGTGCTCAGCTCCGCCCCTCCAGTCAGGGGGCTGAGCCCGCACCTATCCTGGTCTTCTTTTATCGCTCCTCAGCGCGACTGAGCCTTCCCCTCGCCATCTGCCCGCCCCCTGAATCCCAAAAGCAGCCGCTGCGGCTGCTGACAGTGAGGACGGTGGCAGTGACGTCACGGAGCGTGATCTGGTTTTTCTTGTATTTCTGTATTGTCATATTGCTGTATATAACCCCTAACTATTGTCTGTAACCATAACTAATGTCCAGTGCTGTGCAATATGTTGATGCTTTATAAATACAATAAATAAAATAAATAAATAATTACTGCATTCTACTATATGTCACTACAATGCCCCTTTAACTATTAGGTCCATTCACACTTGAGCAGGAATCACGTGATTCCCGCTCGCTCACCGCAAACTGCTAGCGGTTTTTAAACCGCTTAGCACATGGTTTACTAAGGAAGTGTTCTCACTGCCACGATCGCGGGCGTTTTGTGATTAGCGATAATCGCAAACGCGCTACATGCAGCGTTTTGGTGGCATTTCTTAAACGATCGCGATTAGCATGTATAGAACCGCTAATCGCGATCACTCCCAAAACGCTACAGTGTCCAGTGATTTTTTTAGCGTTAATCGCGGAAAAATCACTCCTGCAAAACGCTAGCGGTAATCGTTCGCATTATGCGATTTTAAATGTGAACGGGGCCTAAAGTTTAATTTATACATTATCATTTTTGTTTTTGTATCTCAAAACTTAATATCTCAAAACTTAATATAATAAATTGACTATGATACATTTAAATATGCGCCCCCCAAAAGTACCCCCTGGGATATGCGTACGATGTGTTGAGAACCTAGGAGCTGGAGTACATTGGAGAATCTTATGTCATACACAGGACAGTAACAGAGAGATGTGGCAATAGTTAAACCACTCTAACCACAATTTTACACACGTCCACACAGAGAGTCACATGATGAAACCTTTGGGAAAATTAAAAAAATAAATAAATCCAAAATTTCAACATTTAAAAAAAAAAATCTGTAATTCTCTTACTTAAAGTAAAAAAAAAGTTGGTTTTTTTCCCATTTCATACTACAGTTTATGAATCTTCTATGTACAAACATCCGGTAATCCTCTCATACACCCCGTAGATGCTGCTGATATACTGCATTATTCAGGACATAAAAGCGTGGAGATCTTGTGGGCACTCACTCTAGACAAGTGTTTACTTTACTCACCACCTGCACTTCTCCTGAACCTCTTCACCTAATTATGCTAAACCGCTTCCAACATCCCTCTACCACTCGCTATTGTTTACTTTTTCACTTGGTGGCTTGTAAACTCCTTTTTATTCACATTTCACAACAGTGTGGTAGAAATGCCTCAATCCTAACCTGTGACTGTTTTCTTCAAAGGATAAGTATTGTCCCCAGCTGCATAACTGAAACTGTCTATGGATGAGCGAGTAAACTGGCAGAGGCAATTTTACAGAGAAAGCAATGTAGTATCATTTAGCGACCCTGCGGTTTTTGTATGTATAGCAGGTGTGAAGGTAATAATAAAGAGAATTTGAGTGAGACAGAGAGTTGGAATCATTTTTAGGCGAAAGCTGGGACAGCTTGATATTTAACTCAGGGCTTTTTAGACATTGACAAGTCACAGTTGTGCTATACCTTGGTTTGGCTGAGCTGGGCTACGCTGTGGTCTCTTTAAAAACAAGAATAACTACACTAATGCTTGGTAAATCTATGTAAAAGGGTTGGGGAAATATGAAAGTGCTCAACATAAAAGCATACTCTTGTTCTGAGCAATTCCAAAAAGTCACAAGACTGCATAAAACTGCTTTTAACAAAAAAAAAAAACATAAAATCAAGAGTACATAAGAACACATAAACATTTGATCAGATATTAAACCATCAAGCACCAGAAATGCTTCTGGAGTACACTTTAACAAAAAGAGATAATGATTCTACAATCCAGTGGTGTAGCTGAGGAGTTTGGGGCCCCAGTGTGGCTTTACACGGGGCCCCAAGCACTCTATTGATGTGGAGCCCCAAAGCCTACAGCTACAGTGTCAGAGAGGTGGATTTACAGTAAGGAAACAGTTATTAGGGATTATCGCTATGCAATGCAATGCACATTTAGAGGTGTTCATTACCAGCATAGCACCAAATAAACACTAAGAAGATGGATGAATGAGGGCCCCTAGTGGGCCCCTCTGGTCCAGGGGCCCCGGTTTGGTCGCAACCTCTGCACACCCTATTGCTACACCCAGAGCTGGGACAAGGTCCTCCAGCACACAAGGCTGAGACCCCAAAGTGCGCCCCTCCATCCCTGCCACCCCATCCATCACACACTGATTGCTATTAGACTAAGAGGCGCCACAGGGCCCACAACCTCCCCAACACCTTAATATGTAGTTATCTGGCTTGCAGTCACTGCCATGTGTCCCCTTTTCTTATTTCTTTCTGCTTCAAACAAAATTAGGAATGACAGCTGAATGAATTCTGCGCCCCCTCCTACACTGCGCCCTGAGGCTGGAGCCTCTCCAGCCTATGCCTCGGCCCGGCCCTGGCTACACCACTGCTACCATCTTATTTTGCTAATTTTTCTAACTAAGGCATGCAGTCACACAAAAGAACACAATCAGAACAAGATCCTTCTATGTGGACAGAAGAAAGTTACCTGAACACATGAATGAAGTCGGCATGAATACATTACATAGACAACATTTGGGATGAATGATCAGAGTAAATTTGAAGTGCGACAATTCTGATGAACTGCTTCCTTTATACAGTCAATCAACATGAAATGTATACCGAAAACTGACTTCCGGCAATACAAGCAGAAACAAGGTGAGAGCCGGGGCTTACTGGCTATCACTTACAGTCTATGTCCGGAGGTTTTAAAAATGATTGCTAAAGAACTTCAGCCTGTCTTAAATGAGAATGAGGAAGATCTACTGTGAACCTTTTATTCTGGCATACTGGTAACCACCCAATCTAGCACAGTTAATTATGAGAGGTCCCTTTTAGACTAGAGCCGAATAGAATGTCTCCAGGCCTCCAAAGAAGGTGTAACATGCATACACATCTTTTTCCCACTGACTGGATATTGATGCAGGCTTAGCGCAGGAGTACTAAGTAGAAGGCACCTCTTCCTGTGGATCACCAAACCTGATCATGTGTGCAAAATGCCCCACAGAGAATTAAGTGAGGGAAACAGAACAAACACTGCAGCAGTGAATGAACATGCACAGGTTTGCTTTTAACAAAAATCACATCCTGCATCAACACATTTCTACAGCCAAGAACCTAGCTTGAGCGAGGTTCCTTAACCATTTCAGGCCGCGGGTATTTTTCACCTTATGGACGAGAGGAAATTTCACCTGTCAGCGCTCCTCCTATTCATTCCCCAATAAGTTTATCACTACTTATCAGAACAAAATGGTCTATACCTTGCTTTTTCTGCCACCAATTGGGGTTTCTTTGGGTGGTACATTATGCTAAGAATTATTTTATTCTAAGTGCATTATGATTGGAATAATAAGAAAAAAATGAAAAAATTCATTATTTTTCAGTTTTCAGCCATTATACTTTAAAAATAATTCATGCTACCATAATTAAAATCCACACATTTTATTTGGCCATTTAACCCAGTTATTGCAACGTTAACATTTTATCCCTAGTACAATGTATGGTGACAATACTTTATTTGGAAATAAAGGTGGATTTTTTCTGCTTTACATCCGTCACTAATTGTTAGCCCAATATTTAATAATTATATACCCTCTTGTCATAGATATTATTATTTGTTTGTTCCCTAAAGTCAGTAGGTGTATTTTACTATTTGGCCCAATGAGCAAAAATCCTATTAGCGTACTTTGTACGCTAATAGGATACAATGTATCATTGCATTGTAACCAGGGAAAGTAACGTAGGCTTCCATTGGAAGCCTCTGATCACAGCTGCAGCGGGGAAATTATGAATGGAAATATTGTTTCCATTCATAAATTTAACGATCGACGACGGCTGTTTGTAAAGAATAAACAAAAACAGTGTTTATTCTCGGCAGACATGCTCGGATTGGCACAGGGGACTTTTGACGCCTGCTGCCAATCCCCCCTGCTAGCAGTAGCAGCGCAATCGCAGGCATCTGCCCGCATGATCGCCTGCAAACCCCCCAAACTGCAGAGACGTGATTAGCGCGTCCCTGCGGGTCTAGCTGCTGCCGCTGCTGAAATTGTTACAGGAAACTTAAAATGAAATAAAAGTGGCCAGTTTAACTTACCTGTGGCTTCCTCTGCAGTCATTTTGGTCTCTTGCAGTCATTTCACTCTGCTCTGTCCAGCAGCAGTGCCCTTCTGTGAAAGCTAGCTAACTGAGCCAGTCATGGGCTACTGCGCATATGCGACCTGCACACCTGATCAATCGCACTTCCATAATTGGGAGCGTTCATTGCATGCGCAGTTATAATTTTTACAAGCTGTGCAATCTCAGGAGTGCGGCCAGGATCCACACAGCCAAGGGCTGCACAGGCAGCTTTCTGAGGGGCACAGCTACTGAGCAGAACAGAATGACAGCATGGGACCATAAGGATTGCAAGAAGCCTCCAGTGAGTTCACCTGGCCACTTTTTTTTACTTTAGAGTTTCTTTAATTTATGGGTGACATCAAATCACAAAGAGATAAAGTGATATGGGATGTAAAATAAATCCTTATGTTAAAAAAATATAGTATGGCAATAAAGTCATACTTCCTAACTGCCCCTTTTTTTGGAGTGACACTCCCTCTTTGAGAACCAAATGCCTGTGTCCCTCTTTCTTCCTTATTTCTCCCTCTTGGTTGGGTGTGCGGCAATAGCGGCGTTCCATTCCTGGATGATCAAAGGTCTCTTGGCTACTCTCCCCCATCTGTAATGTGTTCCTCCTGGCCCATGGTGTGTTTGGAAGTGATAGTTAAGCTCAACTATGGGTTTCCTCTGGGCACTTACATTTCCTCCAACATAAGTTAATTGCCTTCCCCCTAAAATTATGATGGACATATGACTTTGGTAGGGATAAGATTGAGAGCCCCAGTGAGGGACAGTTAGTAACAAGACTATATACATTGGGGAAGATGTTGGCGCTATATAAGTACTAATAATAATAACTGGTTAGATGAGCTGCACCACTTCCATACATACCACAGGCCGATGGGGGAGACCTGGGGGGCCTGGGAGGTGGGAAATCTGTGTGCAATACAATGGCAGCAATAGAACCCTCTCTGATGAGATTCAATCAGAGAGGGATCTATCTGTTGGACAAATCTGCTATCTGCCAATGTAAGGGTACCGTAAGACTTCCTCTGATCACCTAACTGATAACAAACAGGGTGTTGCTGTGACCTGAATCTCTAATTCCAAAATGTGTCCTCCATATATTCCTCTGAGGAATCCACTATGACTTTGTTGACAGTGTCACACAGACACTTAGGGAATTCTCCATAAGGATATATGGAGAATGGATTCCATTAAGGAGATACAGGATGCTTAGCTCACAGCAGAGCAATGGGTGTCACTAGAGCAGGAAAAGGGGAGATATATAAGACAGCAGTGGGAACCACAATAATAAAAAAAACGTGACCTAAGACATGACCCTCAAAAAATATGAGTACATAAAGTTTCTCTTAGCTTCCTACTGCTTGCTGACCTGGGGCAGGTTTGTGGCGTATCTCTGTGTACTGCGGCCAAAGCCTTTTACTTTAGCAGCTGTTGGTTCAGTGTCCATTATGAATACACATACAATTTCTATATAGAGTAAAGGAGACTGATGCTTCTGTCAGGAGGAATGTGTCACCATTCTTGGTGGATTCATGGACAGACCTCATTGTACTGTTCACACGTCTAGCTGCTGTTGAATCCCTTTAGTGAAGATCCCTCAGCATGAGTGATATGCTTGTTGTCCCTCTGCTGGGTTCTGCAAGGGAAACATTGCATTGCGTATTCTATGTCACAGAATATTTATTGCCATCTGGTCTACAGAACAGAAATTATTTCCATCTCACTGACCTCAGAATTTGAGACATTTCCAAGTCATTGGATTTTAATCTGTGAGGAAGTGGCAGATCTGATGAAACATTGACAGTTTAACATTATGGTGGCACAGGTGTAGTATGCTAATTTCCATGATGTCACATACACAGTTTTCTTTGTGGTTGCAGTCCATGGCACTGCTACCAGACAGTGTGCCCTTGTTTGGATTTTGGACCTGCTCTCCATAATAGTGCCTTCTATCATCCCCTGTAGTGTCTCCATTGCCACCTTGTAGTGCCATCCATTTACCCCTGTAGTCCCTCCATTGTAGTCAGGTAGTCACATGGATCCACCTTGGAGCCACGAGGATGTTGAGCAGTGATCGTGCTGGCAAGACAGATACGTTAACTAAATTCTTACGCGTCCAGCTGCCATACTCTGCCAGGCAGAGGAGATGCCTTTCAGGCCCACTGGGAACATAGGACACAGTCATGATATATACTGAGTAATGTGTAATATTTACATTAAAAATGGCATATTTACCTGCAATAAATCGTCTCTTCTTCCGGCTCTGTATCTTCACACTGCCACTGGCATGGGTCAAGCGTGTCAAATGTCCCTAATTTCATTCATATCCAGGTGCTGACGACATCCATATGGCCACTCTCCCATCCTCTGCATTGGTATGCTGGTCAAACTGGAATGGCTCAAATAACCTGGCAATCCTGGCAATACCTGTGAGGAGAAATACCGTACCTGTGTGCAGAAAGATTTCATCACATGCTTGGAAACAGGGCACACTGGGAGTGGGGGAGGCCATTATGGGCCCAATTAGGAGGTGAAAATGGGATTGCAGAGTATGCCAACAATCTGGAGGAGCCACAAGCCTGTCTTGCTCAAATCTGAGTTCAGCAGAGAAAGACAGTTAAACTGACTGCAAACAATGCTAATTTAGGACCTTCCAAAGTTGAGTGCTCTGTATGCACAGTTCTAGTGACACACTTTTCAGTGTTTAGACTGGCTGAAAAGCACACCTTTAGCAGGTACAAAATTCCTTATCCCCACAATGTAATAAATAGCAAAAATGATTGTGCATACAATCAGAGCAGGATTATGCACTAGGCAACCTAGGCAGGTGCTTTACATCCTAGTGGGTGTCAAGAGGCCTACTGTCACCATCTTTGACCACCAAGGGCTTGATTCACAAAAGGGTGATAACTTAGTTATCACGCCTAAAAGCTTTGCACGTGAAAACTAGGGTGCTAAGTAGTTTGCGCGTGCAAACTACTTAACCGTAATTAGCACATGCAAACTACTTAGCACCGTAGTTTGCACCCTAGTTAGCATGTGCAAACTACGGTGCTAAGTAGTTTGCATGTGCTTACTAGGGTGCTAAGTAGTTTGCACGTGCAAACTAGGGTGCGAAGTAGTTTGCATGTGCAAACTACTTAGCACCCTAGTTAGCACGTGCAAAGCATGTTAGCACGTGCAAAGAGGCTTTTCACTGGCGTGCTAACACTTTGGTTTGATAATTTGGGGAGGCGCCCAATAGAATTATAATGGTGGATAAAACTATAATATATACGTAATATAAGTAGAGGTATCTTACCTCTAATGACGACTCACTGGGATGGAATTAAGGAGTCTTTATGATCAAAAGGTTATACTGTTGACAACGCGTTTCACGGGTCTCAGCCTGCTTCTTCAGGCCAATACAACAATAACCTTGTAATACAGCCGTGTGGGGCCTTTAGACAAAGTGCTAACACTTTGCATGCTTCAGTGATTCAAGCCCCAAATCTACTACCTTGCCTAGGGCCCCATTACATCTTTTTAATCCATCTCTGCATGCAATGCCGACAAAGTGGACATGAAAACCAGGCATAATCCATAAAATGAGTTGATATTACTCATGACACCCCTCTCAGATGTATGGTTCTTAGGTTGCTGTCCTGACCGCTAGAAAATCTCTGTGCAGGGGGAGGGGATTACATCACAGAGCTAAACAAGCAAAGCAAGAATAGTAAAGTAAGCATCGGCATAGTGTTAAACTAAGAATGCACCTTACTTTTTCTACACACTAGCCACAGCTCAGTTGATCTTAGCTACAGTATAGTGTTCACAGTCTGTTCCTGACAACTAAGATAGATCTCTTACCCACTCGGTCTCCCCCAGTCATATCTATCTCCACAGAGCTCTTCCTGAGGAAGCAGCGGAATTAAGAGTGTCCAAATGCAAAATCCCACCGCTGACAGACAGCAGTGCTAAGAAGCCAGCCATTTTTTAGCCATTACATTGTAATTTGTAACTCCTGGTTTACATGGGCCTGTTATATATGAGGAAATATTCAAAATGTGAGCTTGCACTAGGCAGATGGAAAGGTGTATATAGCAAATACATATGCAGTATGTCTATGCAGTAAGACATTACTAAAACTAGATCCCAAACAAAACTTACTAAAAGGATCCCAACCAATCAGACTCAGCACTAAAAAACTTCACCCATAAAACATAAATAACATGCAATAAAATAACACATTACTTGGATATGTCAGACTTTTGCAAGTGGTATCGCACATGCTGCAATTCTCTTCAATTTAATGATGTTACAATACTTTATTAAACTACCTGTTACGAGTTTAAGCACTGAAACTAGTAAGAGGGAATAAAGTGGTGCTACGTATGTACTATATACAATGAATCAGAAGTGTAACTACAGGGGAGCAGCCCCTGCAATAGGCAAACGCAGGGGGGGGGGGGGGCCTGGGGGGAATTACAGCTGCCCAGAATCCCCCTCAGGTCAGGGCCGGTGCAGTGTCTGATGATATTCAAGTACGAGCACAGCCCTGTGGGTGAATGCTTCACTCTCCCCTTCATTACCAATGACGGTTGTCTTCATTATTATCTGAATCCAAACTGCTCCTGATCGATCCCGATGTCGGTCAGTTGGTCGGACAGGAAATTGAATTATGTGTACCCAGCATGGTGTCCTACCATATCATTATGCTGTATTGTGCGTGGCTGAGGAAGACCTTTCAGGAATCCCCCCTTTGAAAATTTTGGGTTTGCCCCTGCCTGCAAATGTGGGGGACGCTAGAGCTGTAAGGGGAGCCCAACTACTATTTCAGGCCCTCCGATAAAGGGGTCCATCCTTCAGATCAGGTGTTTTTGTGGCTAAACTTATGGGTGTGAAGATTATGATGTCCACACCTGTTTTATGATCCTTGCAAGATGGGCCCCCAGGCTGTAAGTGTCACCAGGGGGTAGGCAATGGAAAGGTTGTACACATTGGGGGGTCCCATCAAAGTCTTGCTAGTGGCCCCCATGATTTGTATTTACGCCTGTGCAATTCATATTCAGTTCCTGATCAAGAATCTGACAATTATAGGAGAACATGATTGCTACTGGAACCACCCCCTCCTCCAAGTGACCACATTCCTGCCTGTCCTCTAGATAGGTGCAGAGGGAGTAAAAGAAATGCCTGCTAGTTCCAGGACATTCCCATGCATGCATGCCATGCACAATGACATTATTGTACATTCAAGAAATATGCCAGGGCATAAAGGGCATGAAGAGGGCAACAACAGAGCCCTTAGTATGGTGTGAAGCAGGGGTGCAGCTCAGAGTGGTGTGTTTGCTGATGCAGTGCAGCCTCTCCTTGCCGTCACGTGAGCTTGATGTGCTCATTTAGACACCACTGCATAGGCCCAGATTTGCTTGAAGGCAACTGCTGTGGAGTGGGAGGACCTGAATATTTTCATCATACTGGGACGGGGCATGAATTCATAAATATTATAAAAACTTTGATAGCTCAGTAGTAAAAACACATCATGATTCCGGCAGAACTGCAGTTCTTTCCAACCACCACAAGGGCTCCATTCCATGTCTTGTATGCTCTAGAGCAGGGCTTTTCAACCTGTGGTACGCGTACCACCAGTGGTACTTTGCTATTGGCCAGGTGGTACACACCAGGTTTGCCTGCCACTTAATTGCCCGCCTATGGCTTGTTTTGGTTCCGTCCTTCTTCTACAATGTTCAGCTCCCCCCTCACTCACTCGCTGTTCAGACCTCAGATCAGCAGAGAACAGACCAGATATTACTGGCCACTTCCTGTATTTGATGTATACGCACCATCATCGTGCACCGTTTGCCGGGCTGTCTCTTTACCGCAGCAGGGTTACTGCTGATCTGAGGTCTGAACTATTCCAAAGGGCAGCAGCACAGTGAGGAGTGAGTGAGGGGAGGCTGAATTTTGTTACGAGTCACTGCCCAGCTCTCAGGTGGTGGTGGGAGGCTACCTATATTGCTCTGAATCCTAAAGAGGCTTTCCCCTTCCTCCTCAGTAGAAGGGATCCAGCGCTGGGACCCCCTGAAGAGCTCCTTGACGTGTGCACATGCGCAGAAGTGGCTCTGGAAACAACCAAGCCCGATCAGGTCCATTCTACTGTGCAGGCACACTGGTGGTACTTAAAAATTTACTGGCGATAAAAGTGGTACAGTTAGTGAAAAGGTTGAAAAGCCCTTTTCTAGAGCAGGGCTTCCCAACCATGTCCTCAAGTACCACCAACAATACTTGTTTTGCAGAAAACCACAAACATTCACTGGTAGGATAATTAGTGTCTCTGCAGAGCTAATTAACTACTTCCGTGGATTTCAACAAAACATGCACTGTTGGTGGTACTTGAGGACATGGTTGGGAAGCCCTGCTCTAGAGTCAGCCTCTACTCCAGTCTAGCCGTTCTTCCCACTGGGAGCTCCTACTGTGTAGCACAGCAGCTGGATCCTAGAACATACACACTGCCCAGCCTACTAGGGCCCTTTTTGGTTTATAACATGAAAAAGCAGATTGATCCAGCTACCGGTATGTGTTTGTTGGGGGAACATTTCCTGTATAGTACAGGCTTCTAGAACTACTAGTACCTGATTCAGTCTTTGATACAGCGTTGTGTAATTCCCTAGGTTGCAGCACTCATTGTGCTGCCAATCGCAGTGTGCATAGAGAAAAAGGAAGCACAATGACTAGCTTACCAATGTATTGGCTGGCCAGTCTGTATTTGCTTGGCGAGCTTGAAGAGCACTAGAGGCTGCAGAGCAGGCTCGCTGACGTGTCCAGAAAAATCATTATCACAAGACAGGGTGGAAAGAATCTCATTGGTTTCATAGTTAATACGGTTCACACACATGTCAGCACACAGCTCTAAATAAAACTGTTCTCACTGATTGTTCAGCAATGGAGGTATTAATTTAAAGTCTACCCACAGTTTTCCAAAGTTTTATTTACATCTGTCTCTCTTCCTCCCGCCTGGGATAAACTTAGCATATTTGAGTTTAAAATAGCATGTCTGTGGTCACTGTTATGTGATCTTCACAGAGCTCAGCAAGGCTTCTATCTTGGAGGATCCTTAGTTGTCTTCAATTCTCCTTCTACCTCTATCTAATATTATCTGTTACTCAACTCTATTCTGAAGTTGATTATGAAAAAAAAGAATAGGTTCACTGAAAAACTTCTGTCCGTTTTGAATGAAAATGCAGGGCAGTGGACATAGGGCTTGATTCACTGCTACAGCAGTGCAGCTTAATGACTTAATGACTACAGGGAGTGTTATAATTCCCTGCGCACACTATGCAGCCAATCTACTGGGCCAATCAAAGGGAAGACATATCGCTCTTTGAAACTAATGGACCCGCCGGGCTCTGGGCGGGTTCAGTGGAGCGATCATTAAATGTAACAAAGCATTCTTTAAACTAATTGGACTGTGCACGCTATGGCTGCATAGCGTGCACAGGGAATTATAACACTCCCTGTAGTCATTAAGCTGCGCTGCTGTAGTGAATCAAGCCCAGAGTGTGGATGAGACCTAAAGTTGTATATTGTAGAAAAGTAAAAGGGCACTGTAGCGTAGCCATTTCTGCTTCACCCTTGTGTTGTTATTTACTGTACATATGTACATACACAACAGTTACAAGCAGGGCTGGTTTTAGACTTTTTACCGCCTGAAGCAATACATTGTGAGGACAATCCACACCCCCCCCCCTCACACACACACAGAATAAGTGTGTGTGCAAAGCCGGACCAGAGAGGAGAGGCACATCAGGATGTGCATTGCAGACACTGGCACTATGTTTACCTCCCTCTGCTTCTTCCATGACAGCATCTCCTCCCTACCGGCCCACAGCATCTGATCTCCAGGATGGCAGGTATGTGCTGCACTGGTGCCATATCACTCACTCACTCTCAGCAGATTAGCGATGGGATCACCAGCCACACATAAAGTCCTGCTTCCTTTCTGACTACAGCGGAGCCTCATATGACCTGACAGCATGTAACATGTCACGTGAGGCACCGCTGTAGACAAGGATACACGACACTGGACAGGAGGATGGAGAGCCCATCGCTGGACTGCTGAGAGCAAGTGAGTGATGCGGTGCCATGCATCTAGGGAGAGGGAGACATGGAGTGTGAGTAGGGGGCCATTTGGAGAGGTGAACCACCTCTGGCCACCCTCTAATTATTGCCACCCTGAAGCACGTGATTCATGTTGCTTCATGGAAGAAACGCCTGAAGGATACAAGTTATTACACAGGAAGGGAAGAGCAGTCTTTCTTTTCCATAGTACAGAGTTTGAGGTGGGGGATCACTGTGTTCAATAGGCAGGCGAGATGTTAAAGTGGTAGTGCTGAAGAGCTGGAACAAAATGGAAGATGGGTAAGCAGTTTTGAAGAGGTAGGTCTGAAATGGGTCAGGTCATTTGACCGCTGGAATCGTCAGGCATCTAAGGCCTGATTGATTGGTCAATGATTGGCCAATTTTACCACTTCCATGTGAGAGCTTACCTACACAATCCATTTATGGCAGTGGAGGGCCGAAATTGAGCATATGCGAAATTTCGCATCGAAGTTTGCAATTACGCATCGTAATCGTAATGCAAAATTTCAGATAAATCGTAATTAGTTTTGTATGTAATAGTAATTTTTAATAATTTTGCGTACATTTTTGCGTAATTTTCATGATATTGCTACCAAAATTGCTGTATATGTTAAGCAGAATAGTGAATACAAGACAAAAAAGAATTTTTCAAAAATACTTTGTAGTTTTTGAGAAAATCGATTTTAAAAATGCAAATAAAATAGGTTTTACACTGTCATTTTTCTGAGTTTAAAAACTATTTTTTGTTTGCATTTTTAAAATCGATTTTCTCAAAACTACAAGGTCTTTTTGGAAAATTCTGACTCTTTTTCTGACTTGTACCCACTGTTCTCCTTGACATATGTAGCAATTTTGGTGTAAATAGCATGTATGGGGGCTTTGCTATTCACTGCCAAAATCGGCACAAAATTATGCAAAAATTATGCGAAATTTTAGGCGAAATTACAAAAGACTAAACAAAATCAATTGGATTTACAAATCGTAATTACGTATAGGCGTAATTGCAAAACTGTATGTGAAATTTAGCGTAATCGAAATTAGTTGATTACGATCATCACTGATTTATGGTATTAAAAATCTGTTGGCTCTCGGACGACTGTACATGGGAGTGGTAAAATTAGCCAATCAAAATTAGATGTGTGTTCGCACCATAGTAGACACCAATGTACCAAAGTATCAGTAATCGGGCGTCCAGGTGGTGATCTGCATGTCCGATGTGCTACTAGTAGCCAACCAGATTGGTTACTACATAGGGAAGAATTAGAGGAGCCGATCTCCTATTTTGTAGTTGATCTACTACAAATAGCGGCAGTTTGGGCACTGGGGGGTTTATGTTATGTATTAGGAGGGGTAGGTTAGTGTTAGGCACTGGAGGAAGGAGTAGTGTAGGTGATCGGGTTAATGTTCGGCACTTAGGAGGGGAGAGTTAGAGTAAGAATGGGGGCCGGGTGAGTCTACCGTAAAATTTTGGTAACATAAATTACTGATGTTTTTATTATCGGCACCACCTGATGTTCAATTCATACAATAATGTCCCAATACGCACTCAGTTTGCAAGGCCATTTGGTACATGGGGATCGGATCTTGCCATACCATAGATGAGCTTTTTTCTGTTACTAACATTTATTCACTGTACTACTTAATAATATTGCATTTTCTATAATAGTAATAATAATTTATTAAAAACAGGCTAAGTAAGAATATCAAATGGTCTTCTTCAATATTCTCCTTCATGGGAAATAGTTAAGTCATACTCAACACTGCACTATGGAGAGGTGCAGAGATAATGCAAGTTACTCATTCCCTCCTCACACACTTCTCAATGCTGCCTGTTTACTTACTACTACTGTGTTTACCTGAAAAGAAGACTGGGGCCCATATGCAATTCACTTTTTCTCCTGAGTTTTCTCCTAGTCCCAGGTGATATTTACAAACTTGTCAATAAAATGCCTTTTATACCACCAGAAAGCAAGAAAATACTTTTAACAGTACATTTTCACCTACTTTTTTGGTATTTTCTCAATTGAAAAGTGCTGAAAAGTTAGCCTAAATAGATGATGAAAAATGATCTCCTTGGAGAAAACTCAAGAGAAAAAGTGAATTGCATATGACAGGTCATTTAAGTCATTAGCAAGCAAGAAAATACTCAAAATAATTTATCACCTTCTTTTTGGTACATTTTCAATTACAAAGTACTAAAAAGTTATTTGAAATAGGATATGAAAAATTATCTCGTAGGAGAAAAAGTGAATTGCGTATGGCCATAGGTTTTATATAATTTTTTCCTCCAAAAGATGTGTTGGGGCTTATCTTCAGGGGATGCCTTATTTTCCCATGAACAAAAATATACATTTATTCTTGAACATAAAATGTATTCAAATATATAGTAGTCATGTCATCAGATTCTGGAAAATCATCACAACTCTCCAAACCCTGAACTCCTTCATGAATTTATTTTGATGCTATTTCCTTTTTCCATGTACAACAATCAATACTTCTGAGATTCTTTTTGGGTTGTCTGATTGCGTACGTATTGTCCCACCGTCAGCGAGTTGGGCACAGGGTGAGCCGAATGACAGTTCTGCCACTCAAATCCCTGGCGGCATTAAAGGACTACTGTAGAGGGGTCGGGGTGGGGGGATGAATTGAACTTACCCAGGCTTCTAATGGTCCCCCGCAGGCATCCTGTGCTTGCGCATCCACTCACCGATGCTCCTGGCCCCGCTGGTTCACTTCTGGAATTTCCGACTTTAAAGTCGGAAAACCACTGTGCCTGCACGGCTGTGTCCTCGCTCCCACTGACGTCACCAGGAGCGTACTGCGCAGGCACAGATCATACTGGGACTGCGCAATACACTCCTGGTGACGTCAGCGGGAGGGATGGCGCAGCTGCGCAGGTGCAGTGGTTTTCCGACTTTAAAGTCAGAAATTCCAGAAGTGAACCAGAGGCAGGGCCCGAAACATCGGTGAGTGGCTGTGTGGGGGCACAGGATGTCTGCGGGGGACCATTAGAAGCCCCAGGTAAGTTCAACTCATTTTCCCCCGACCCCTACAGTACTATTCCCCCTCCAAGTTGCAACAGGGAGATGTGATTTTGGGTCTGGGGATCCCTGGATCCCGGAATTATCCTTGTGCAGGGCGGGTAGCATAGCACTAATGCTATGACGGCACCCAGCTTTGGCACTTGGCGCTGCGCTCCAGGCGCCTAAATGAACTGCTTCGATCTGCTGTCCTTGGTGAAGGGCCTGTATATTGCATTATATTCCCAATTGATTATACTTTGCTGCTTGGACACTATTTACAGTGGCTTTTTAACGAACTGTTACCAGAGCTTATTTTTGGAGTAGTGCTTATATTTCGAGCATCCTCAAAAATCCTGAAAAACCATGCTAAGGCTTATAGGGCTTATTACCTGGTTAGGTCTTGTTTTAAGTGTAACGGGGTATCTATTGTGAAAATGAATAATACAATACATTGAGTGGGTGGCCAACTGGTCACGAAGGTCACTTAGTAAAGTAACTGTCAGTCATTTGGACTTGTATTATGTCTATGCAAATAACATGAGTATACGTTATGGAAATACTGTAGAGAATAATCTCCTGTGTAGGAGGTGGAAGGGATTCTTGGGGAGTAGAAGGCTGTGTAATGGATCTGATCTCTGTGTGTCTCCTCTGCTCTGTCTTCTGGATGTGACTTGGCTAGGGACTCGGAGTGATGGACCTCTGATTGGTTTCACCACCTGTTGTCACGGAGCTCAGTGGTGTCTGGTGGGTGAAGAATACGGCAAAAAGCTAATCGGTTGTGAACTTATGAGCCGTAAATGCTGCCATACGTTTACACCATCAGAGACGGTGTGTTGCATCCTCTAAACAATTACATGCTATATACACGTCTGTCATTAGCCAAGATCCCCTCAATTTGTATGACACGCTTTAACATAGGCCCCACCAAGCTTGCTGGAATGACAGCAATGCCCTCAAACCATAGTCTGGGATGCACTCCACCCGCCTGCTCCGGGGGCTGAAAAAGACTAGAATATAATTACCAAGTTGTCATCCAACTCCTGAGCAGTTATTACACCATCGAAGGCTCTTTTAACCCTTCCACTCCCTGAAACGTGCCAATTGTTCAGACAGTACGCAGGAAGTTCTACATACTGAAAAGCACTCCTTTCTGGTCATAACTGTTTTGCTTGGATAAGTAAGATCATTAGATAACAGTATGACATGCACTTTCCTTCACTCTGTAGTGAAAACTTTTTGTGCCTATCCAATGATTATTTCCTGAGGCAACAAGCATTCCTTCCATATCAGGAGGCTGCACTTTTCTTGCCTGAGAAGTCATCTTTTTATAGATAGATGTAATCTCCAATGTAATATTTTACACAGGAAAATTCATAACTTACTGCCATTATTATATGTATATTACACAGACATGTTAGAAGCTGGAAAACAAAAACACATATCCAGGCACGTCACCTCTAGTTAGGACATTTAAATAAGTTATTAAGGAAAGGGGACGTGGCCAGAAAATAGCAAAAAACAATTAACCCGTTGCACACTCACATGCAAGTTTCCAAACAAATGCATTTGCAGATTCATTGATGAATGCATTTGACTATTTGCATGTAAGTGTGCAAAGGGTTAATTGTTTTATGTTAGAAGCTGGGTCTGGAGAGATATGCAATGGTTGTTGTTTGCCAAAACTAGCAGAAAAGTAATGGTTTAATTAAAATGACATAGGGCTGGGCGAAACAGGTGGTTTTGGTGCACAGCATTCAGTGATGAACGCCCAAACTAGGCAGTAATGCAAAAAAAGGTAATTTGGGGACCCCTAATTAGTTCTTCCTCTAAGTTGCTTTGACTCGGAGGGGAATAGTGCTTAAAAAGACACTGAAGCGAAAAAAAATATATGATATAATGATTAGTGTGTGTAGTACAGCTAAGAAATAAAACATTAGCAGCAGATATATGTGTCTAATATTGTTTTCAGTGCTGGAAACGTTAAAAAACTCCAGTTGTTATTTATGCAAAAGAGCCATTGAGCTCCACGACTTTCAAGCTTGTTATCTCAACTGTCAAGCATTGTATTGTTTTTTCTTCCCCAGAGGACAGGTCAAAAGTTCACTTGCCTGCTCTGCAAAATCATTTAGAATGCTGAGTAGTGTGTAAACTGCAAATATTAGAGAATGATGCAATGTTATAAAAACACTATATAACTGAAACTACAAATATGAGAATATTTTCTTTGCTTCTAATGTTCTAGTAATTATCAGTACTACACAACCAATTCATTATATCATAATTTTTTTTTCCGCTTCAGTGTCTCTTTAACCGCTTCAGCCTTCAGTCGTGTTTCACTTTATGCATCTAAGCAATTTTCACCTCCCATTAATTCGCCTATAACTGTATCACTACTTATCACAATGAACTGATCTATGTCTTGTTTTTCCCTCCACCAATTAGGCTTTCTTTGGGTGGTACATTTTGCGATTATAGTTTTAAAATAACACATGCCTTCATAATTAAAACCCACGTATTGTATTAGCCTAATAGTCCCGGGTATTAAACCGTTTACATTATGTCCCTATTACAATGTATGGCAACAATATTTTATTTGGAAATAAAAGTGCATTTTTTCCGTTTTGCATCCATCACTATTTACAAGCTTATAATAAAAAAAATAGAAATATTTCATCTTTATATGGATATTTAACCACTTTACCCCCGCCCGTACGAATTTCTCCGTCCCTTTTTCCATCCTTTCACCCCCAGGGATGGAGAAATCCGTATTTTCCGCGCTCCCGCCGCTTCCCGCACTCCCGCTCACTCTAGCGCGCACTCCCGCTCGTAAACACGCCGCCGGACGCTCGCCCGGAGATCAATGAACGGGAAAATCCATTCCCGTGCGTTGATCTAAGCCCCGCAATGATCCGCTGCTTCTCCGATAAGCAGCACGATCATTGTGAAAAAAAACCTTTCCCAGCCTCCTAGTACTTCCTCCAAGCGGCGCTTGGAGGTCACATTAAACAAAAAGTTACTGTTGCCATCTTGTGGCCAAATAGTAAAACTACACCCTAAAGCATTTTTCACATACAAATACATTACTTATACACAAAAAATTAACTCATTACCTCCCACACTCCCAATTATTTATTTTGTAATTAAAAAATTTTTTAAAAAATTTACAATTAAAAAAAATACATAAATAGTTACCTTAGGGACTGAACTTTTTAAATATTTATGTCAGGAGGGTACAACACTGTTACTTTATAAACTATGGGCTTGTAATTAGGGATGGACGCAAAACTGAAAAAAATGCACCTTTATTTCCAAATAAAATATTGGCGCCAAACATTGTGATAGGGACATAATTTAAACGGTTTTATAACCAGGACAAATGGGCAAATACATTTCATGAGTTTTAATTACAGTAGCATGCATTATTTAAAAACTATAATGGCCGAAAACTGAAAAATAATGATTTTTTTCCCACATTTTCACAATTTTCCCATTAAAACATATTTAGAATAAAATAATTCTTGGCATAATGTCCCACTTAAAGAAAGCCTAATTGGTGGTGGAAAAAACAAGATATAGTTCATTTAATTGTGATAAGTAATGATAAAGATATAGACGAATGAATGGAAGGAGCGCTGAAAGGTGAAAATTGCTCTGGTGCTCAAGTGGTAAAACCCCTCAGTGGTGAAGTGGTTAAAAAGTTTAGACCCTTAGGTAAATATTTACTTTTCTTTATTGTAATGGTTTTTTTTCTATTAAACATTTTATTTGGGTATTTTTAGGAGGATGGGATGTAAATAGTAATTTTTTTATGTAAATATGTGTTTATTTATTTCTTTTTTTTTACATGTAGATGTAGTTTTACTATTTTCCCACAAGGTGGCAGCCATGAGTTTGTTTACATTACGTCACTCTAAGCGTAACATGTACGCTTAAAGAGACGTAGGGGGGACGTAGGAGGCAGAAAGAGCAAGGCTTCCGAGAGAAGCCGTCGCTTTTTCTGCTGGGGAAAGGGATCTATGACCGGGCACCATGTCCAGATTCATTGTTCCCTGAGCTAAAGAACCGCGGCCAGGAGCACGCGTGCACGCGTGCGATCAGCCGCAGGAGCCCGTGGGAGCGCACATGGCCTTCTGGACGTAGCCTCCATGTCCAAAAGGCTTGAATGGTTAATGTCCCAGCAATTTGAGCGGCAGCAAGGTGAGCCAGCTGTGTAAGCATGCATATGCGGACTGGGACCCAAGTGAGAGCTTTCAGCCGTGCTTTGAAATCACCAGCGATTCCAAAAAGCACGGGCTGATAAAAGTGGGTGGAAGTGATCCCATAGGAGCGATTGCAATTTCCCCAATTCGCAATTGTGGGGCCTGCAGCATTTTTGAAATGTTTGCACTTCAATACGAAGTATGAAATCATTGTACAAAAGCGATTTTGCCACGCTTTTACTACCTGACCCCCCAAAAAAAATCTAGAAAATTGCAATTGCTGTACAATTCCAGCATTACATTAAAAAGTGCTGTGAAACCACACTCGGAAAACATAGCAAAGAAACACTATACAAAGCGCAATCACTACTTACAGTGGGGCCCAGGCCATACTCCCAGAATATGTTGCAAGAACCACTACAAACAGTGTCTGTAACACAGTCCAAGGAACACACATGAAGCTACCACAGATCTGGAGATTAAGATGCTGAACATGCTGTTAAGCTGTGCATGTGAAAGTTTATTTTCAAGTTTAAAAGGGCTCCAAAAGAAGATACATTATGTTCCCCTCTTAGGATCCAACAGCCCCATAACCAAGCATTGTTATGCCAGCCTTAATGACCTATAGCCTATTAACTTTTCTCCTAAGTTTATTACTTTCATACTTGCTTTTTTAGTACTTTTTCAATTGCTAAGTGCTGATTAGATATTTTTAGAGAAAAATGTATCTCCTGAGAGAAGACGCAGGAGAACAAGATAATTGGATAAGGGCCACCGTGTGAGCCCCTGGCTGCACCAGCAATGAGATATATCTGCCTGTCAGCATTACGCAGGTGCCTTGCAAAGCACCATCCCCTAATGGGGAAGCATTTGGGGGGACTTGTGTGTTATGTGCAAATATTCAGTCTTGTCTGTTTGCTGCAAACCTTTGGCTGTGCAGTATCATTAACACCTGCTTCCTGCAGTCCTAAAGTTTGACGTGAAGTCAGGGATAAGAAACACAGATGCCAGGAGATGAAATTCTTTCTTGAATTACTCAGTAAGACAAAATTTGATTTCCTTTATTTTTTTATTGTGTACAATTTCATACATACCTAAATACTATTTGCATATTTTTCACATATGCATTAACTTATATAGCAAATTATCAGCAAAATTAAGACAAAATATGCGATTAATGACAATCCTGAGATAAAAGTACGGCTAAAATCTAAACAAAAATGCCTTAACACACTAGCAACTTTTACTGAATCAACTCCTATGTCCATGTGACAGTAGCAATTCTGGTTTCACCCTCCTGATGTATGATGCTGGGCAGCTGAAAATGTTATTTCTCCCACCTCCTTTTTAGTTGCTAGGCACCCAGGGATACCTCCATGGTGAAAAGTTCAGACAGCAGAGCAAGGGTATTTCCACTGGTGTTGGATTGTGTAACGGTGAAATGGCATATGCACTTCACAGAATTAGAATAACTGATTTTATTTACAAAATATTGAGCAGGGCTAAGTAAACAGACAAATGCTTGCAAGGTTTAATATACCGTATTGTTCGGACCATAAGACACGCTTTTTCTCCCCCAAAAATGGGGAGAAAAAGTTAGTGCGTCTTATGGTCCGAATGCTAACTTATTCCCCCCACCCCACACATCACAAATAACCGCTGCGGCCCCTGCTAGTGTCTGACACCAGCCAGCCTACCTAAACTAATTTCCCAGAGATCAGCTGATCTCCTTGCTTCCAGCCTTGAGTCCAGGCTTTCACAAGCAGCAAGCGGCTCCATGTTTGCTGCGCATCCAGCTCCCACGTGCGGCTCCAGGTTATTTCCGCATCTGTCATCTGGCTGCTGCTGGTGAGGGCGATCCCCTTAATCCACGTGCGACTGAAGGTTATTTCTGCATCTGTTGTCTGGCTGCTGCTGGGGGGATCCTGTTAATCCATGCGCAGGCTCGCATCAGGCAATAAAGGCAGTGTGGGATGCGGTATCCGCGGTAGCCGTGTTCTCTCCTGGGAGCCCGAAGTGCTGTTTATATTACGAGCATGGCCAGCAATAGAGGGGCCGTCCGCTATTGTAACAGCGTGTGGCTGTTACACGCCGCTCATGCACCAGAAGTACTTCCAGAATGTGAGTTTGATACAGGATCCCCCCAGCAGCAGCCAGACAACAGATGCAGAAATAACCTTCAGCCGCACGTGGATTAAGGGGATCGCCCTCACCAGCAGCAGCCAGACGACAGATGCGGAAATAACCTGGAGCCGCACATGTGAGCTTGTGAGTACACCTATGCCTGCCTACCTATATTGCAAGCAGCCATGCCTGGCTACCTATACTGCAAACAGCCATGCCTGGCTACCTATACTGGAGGGGCAACTATGCCTGACCACCCATACTGTGGAGACCTATGCTTGGCTTCCTTTTTGCCTCAGGCAAAAAGTTGAAAACCAGCCCTGTAACTCCTGCTCCACAAGACTCCCCTGTATCAGACGCACCAGGGTTAGTATATTTTCGTTTTCCCCTGGTTTATGTCCTCCAAATCTATGTGCATCATATGGTCAGGTGTGTCTTATAGTCCGAAAAATACAGTAATTCATAATACAGAGTGATAGTTTTTTTATTAACTTTCTCCAGCATGTAGTACAGCTATGGTTCAATGCTGTACTGTTCAAAGCAGACCATTAGGCTAGGTTCACAGCGGTCAGCTGCATAATGCATGCCTTATAATGCACTATAATGATTGTGAACTGAAATGGAGACTGAATATAGACTTAAACACAAGAGCAGGTAAGGTATATAAACTTCCTGCCTACTCACACTGACCCCCCCCCCCCCCCCCCCCGCCTATGCCTAAACCTAAATGCTCCAGCCCCGCTGCCAAACACCGGACTTAACCCCTCTCCTGCTGCCACCTCGCGACGAGGCAGTTTTAAAGGAGAGTAAAAGATTGTTAAATAATGGTAGTGTAAGGAGAGTAAAAGAGGACAGAGCGGAGGAAAAACAGTTTTTCATTAACCGAGCCATTTTTTCCCCATGCACATTATAAAATGAAAATTAACATTTTAATATGGAATATCAGGAAAGGACAAATCATGTAGATCTTTTACCGCACCATTTTTTACACGATGCGGGCCATGCACCATTTTCACCATTGATACCGCTAAATATGGTTATACAATAAAATTCAATGCAGCGCCATTTTTATACCTTTGGCACTGTGCGCCATTTTTATCTGCCCCGCTATATTGTCCTCAGTGAAATAGTAAATTCTTCATAAACATTCGTTTTCAACTGTTTTCTCTTTTCTCAGTAACTGCTCAGAAGGATACCAAAACATGAAGCTTTTTAATGTAGAAACATGGTTTTACTTAATAGCAATGCATATCTAACTGCTGCTGACTGTTATTGGAGTAACAATGGCAATTATGTCACTGAGCAGTATTATTTGTATTTCACGAAAGTTTGCAGTGGAGAAATAGGAGGTCACAGGGTTGACATGACATGGAAGGGTCATGCATTCATCATAGCACTGACTATATGTCAAGTGCCCCTAGGACTACCATTTGTCATGGCATGGCAAGTTGACTGCATTTTTTTCACTTAACCTTTCCTGTATTTAGTTAATATAAATGTATAGTATGTATGAGGAGGGTTTTAGTAGAACTATTTTTAAAAGACTAATAAACTGGCAGCTTAATTATTGGAAGAGATCACCTCAACACATGAAAAGGCAGAACACACAGCATGGCAGCATAGCAACCACTGGCAGGTAACTAGTAACTCTCAATCGGATTTTGCAGCATTGAAATTTTCGCATTTTAGATCGGAAAATGGAAGTTGGATTTCCACTGAAATACTGCATTACAGAAAATCAGCCATTTTAGCCAAATCACAGAACTCTGGGTTAAAGAGAATCTGTATTGTTAAAATCACACAAAAGTAAACATACCAGTGCGTTAGGGGACATCTACTATTACCCTCTGTCACAATTTCGCCGCTCCCCGCCGCATTAAAAGTGGTTAAAAACAGTTTTAAAAAGTTTGTTTATAAACAAACAAAATGACCACCAAAACAGGAAGTAGGTTGATGTACAGTATGTCCACACATAGAAAATACATCCATACACAAGCAGGCTGTATACAGACTTCCTTTTGAATCTCAAGAGATAATTTGTGTGTTTCTTTCCCCCTGCATCTCTCATGCACTGAAGTTTCAGGCTGCTCTTTTCTTCCTGCAAACAGCTTTGCCCTTGTCTGTAATTCTTCAGTATGTGAAAGCCCAGCCAGCTCAGAGGACGATTTATCCAGCTTGTAAAAGATAAGAGAGAAGAGAGAAGCTGCTCTAATGTAAATAACACACAGGCAGTGTGCCGAGAGGGGCCTGGAAGGGGGAGTTCATAGCAGAACCACAACACTGAAGAACTTGGCAACCTTCCAGACACAGGCCCACAAATCTGACAAGAGAGAGATAAGTTGATTTATTACAGAGACTGTGATAGTACAAAGTGCTGCAGTAAGCTAGAACACATTAGAATAGCTTTTGGAACTTGTAGGATGATAAAAAACAGGATGCAATTTTTGTTACGGAGTCTCTTTAAGGTAAGGATTATGGGAATAGGGATACAATTAAGGTAAAGTATTAAGGTGGCCATGCATGCATAGATTTTTGCTCGATTTGTCAAACAGATCACTCCCTCTCTGAACTTAATCTGATCAGAGAGGGATTGATTATCCTCATACAGTACACTGCACACTGATTTTTAATAGATTTAATCAGGAAATCTATTGAACTGCAGCATTGCAGTGTTTGTTTGATACAGTGCAATGCAATTGGCCATCGATTTACTGCCGCTCCACCACTGTGTCCAATCAACCCAAATTTACTGTTTGATACTACCATAATTTTGATTGTTTTTTGACACTGATGGATCACAATTACAATCAATGTGGCTGGTTGATACCTAGCAGATTTGATCATAGTGAAAGATGCTGTCAGTAAAAATCGATGCATGTATAGCCAGCTTGGTTAGGGTTACTGATAACAAGATGGGGTGATTGATTTGAGAGGTTAAGATGGGGGGGGGGGGGGGACAAAGTAGAGAGTGACAGAGGAGAGAAAAAGGGAGAGGCAATGAGGAGAGAAAAGCTAAAAGTGAGGGGGAGAAGATATTTCCCTCACCATGATTGCACTTTCATTTAGCTTTCCTGTATGACAAGAAGACACAGCCAGCACTAGGGGAAGGGGGGAAACAAAGGTGAATGGGAGAGAGGCGGAGTGGAGAGAGACTGAGAATAGCCTGAGATGGAGCAGAGCAGAGAGCTTATCTATATTGCAGTCTCACATCGCAGAAAGGCTACTTGCCAGTAATATGACCCTGCCAGTTTCTCACACAAGTCTGCAGGCAAGCCCTCCTGGATCCATGATTTTATAAATCACAGCATTGCACTGTGCACACCAGGAGGAAGTGGATGTATATCTTCACACAGCCAGGAGAGACTGGGGGCATGGCTGTTCAAGCATGTGAAGCAACAGCAGAGAGCCAAACAGAGGGCTTCTGTTCTACCCTGGCTTACTCTCTTCCTGATTGAGCCCCAGACTCCTCAGGCCCCATACAGCAAGACAGGTTGTGAAGCTCTGAAGGCGGCTCTGGATGGCAGGGAAGAGCATAATAAGCGCCAGAACAATGCAATTGTCTAATGCTTGTTTGTCAGTGTCGCTTAAGCCCCGTACACATGCCTGACTAAGGCAGCCAATAACAACCAATTCTACTATGTGTACAGCAGCCGCTGACCCCCAACCCACAAGCAATTTGCCTGGCGGATCAACTCATCCCCGTGACGGCCAATCACATTGTCTGCACCGCTCCCCTTCCCGCTGCATGATGTCACGCACGTTCCGCTTCGTCATCCCTCTTCTTCCCCCCCCCCCCCCCTTCCCGTCTTGCAATAGAATGTGTCATTGGCTACATAGCTGTCTGTACAGGCTGGCCAGCAATGTCGTCCTAGGGGATCGGTTCCCAATCCCTGACAGGCAGCATAAGTCAAGAGATGTGTACGTACTTTTACACATGGAACGCACACTCTACATTCCTGGCCTAGAATGCCAGGGATAGCCTTCTTACCCAAGTTACCTATAGTGTGTGAATGGGGCTGTAGATTAGATGCAAATTTGGAAACCTCACCATCTGATAGGCCCCTTTGTATCTATAATGAATTCAGCATTATGATGTAAAGGAGCACTTTTGGGGAACTCTACACTTGGATGGTCAAAGAAGCTTTTTGATTCTCAAAAGTGTGTCCTGGCTTTCCAGTGTCTCCAAACATGTGTCCTAGCAGTTCAGTTCCCCATTAAATCTATCCCAGCTTTCCAGTGCCCCCCAAACTATCTAGTCCCCTCAAATACTTTTCCAATTTTTCAGTGCTCTCCTCCAGAGTCCCAACCTTACTTTGTCCCTCCCCCAGAGTGTGTCTCAACCTTGCTTTGTCCCTCCCCGGAGTGTTTCCCAACCTTTCTTTGTCCCTCCCCCGGAGTGTGTCCCAACCTTGCTTTGTCCCTCCCCGGAGTGTGCCCCAACCTTGCTTTGTCCCTCGCCCGGAGTGTGTCCCAACTTTGCTTTGTCCCTCCCCCGGAGTGTGTCCCAACCTTGCTTTGTCCCTCCCCCAGAATGTGCCCCAACCTTGCTTTGTCCCTCCCCCACAGTGTGTCCCAATCTTCTTTGCAGGGATGCTCGGATGTGCCTCATCCACGAATTCGGAAATCCGCGTGGTTGAAAAAAAAATCCGCATTCGGCCCCGCCGCATGCAGATTTGCGGTCGCGTCCACGCAACCACGCGGATTTTTTTCCGTGAATGGCGTAATCACGCGTGGATTCACGCCCGGAGGTGGATTTTCTTTTAACGTTAATAACAAAGCCCCCATACATGCTACAGTCCCCCAAATAGCATGGATTATCGAGGTGATAAGGGGCAACATAACTTCAACATAAAAAATTCCCAAAATTTATTTTTTTCTAGAGAAAATGGATTTTAAAGTGAAATCAACACTTTAAATGGGGCTATTAATTGGTAATAGGTGGTTTTAAAAAGGGATAAACGCGTTAAGCAGTCAAAGAGGTGAAGGCGAGTTCCAATGGCACTTGGCGGCGAAGGTACCGCTGGAGGAGGATGAGTGGCTGACGGCAAAAAGGCTCCAGAGAGGTTTTTGTAATTTTTTTTTTGTTTTTTTTTGCAGCAATTAGCAATGACATCGCAGCAGAGTTGTCAGTGGACACGGGCAGTGTGAACGCAGAGTGCAGTGGTGGTAGCGACTGAGTCAGGAGAAGGACTATGCGGGCGGTCAGTTCAGCAGCACAGAAGGACCACGGCAACATACTGGTGGTAGTAGTAGCAGCACAGCGTCATAGTGCTGGCCAAAAAATTAAATGCACCCGGTGACCCGGGCAGTGTGAACGCAGAGTGTAGTAGCGACTGAGTCAGAAGGACAAAGCGGGCGGTCAGTTCAGCAGCAGCAGCACAGTAGTAGTAGCACAGCGTCATAGTGCTGGCCAAAAAATTAAATGCACCCGGTGACCCGGGCAGTGTGAACGCAGAGTGTAGTAGCGACTGAGTCAGGAGGACAAAGCGGGCGGTCAGTTCAGCAGCAGCAGCACAGTAGTAGTAGCACAGCGTCATAGTGCTGGCCAAAAAATTAAATGCACCCGGCGACCCGGGCAGTGTGAACGCAGAGTGTAGTAGCGACTGAGTCAGGAGGACAAAGCGGGCGGTCAGTTCAGCAGCAGCAGCACAGTAGTAGTAGCACAGCGTCATAGTGCTGGCCAAAAAATTAAATGCACCCGGTGACCCGGGCAGTGTGAACGCAGAGTGTAATAGCGACTCAGTCAGGAGGACAAAGCGGGCGGTCAGTTCAGCAGCAGCAGCACAGTAGTAGTAGCACAGCGTCATAGTGCTGGCCAAAAAATTAAATGCACCCGGCGACCCGGGCAGTGTGAACGCAGAGTGTAGTAGCGACTGAGTCAGGAGGACAAAGCGGGCGGTCAGTTCAGCAGCTCAGAAGGAGGACCATGGCAACTTACTGGTAGTAGTACCATAACACCAAAAAATTAACCAAGGTAGGCACTAGGCAGGTAGTAAATGTCTTTATAAAGGCAGGCATAGTTAACAACAGCACATGCAGCAGCCACTTCATGTCCCCCTGTGTCCGACAATAGGGGCCAGGAACTCACCTTCCACCCAAGCCTGGTTGATTTTCAGGAAGGTGAGTTTGTCCACAGAGGCGTGGGAGAGCCGAGAGCGCTTCTCTGTGACCACGCCACCGGCCGCACTAAAGCATCTCTCTGAGAGGACACTGGAAGGAGGGCAGGATAGGAGTTCCAGGGCGTACTGGGAAAGCTCGCTCCAGATGTCCAGTCTCTTGACCCAGTACTCCAAGGGGTCCACGGGGCTGTCGGTGTCATTGAGCCCGCTGGATGACCCCATATAGTCAGACACCATGGTGGTCAGTCGTTGCTTGTGCTGGTTGGTGGAGGATGCTGTGGCGGGCACCTCTGTTCTGGGCTGCTGCACTGCATACAGGCTCTTGCTTAGGCTCTTCAGGTCTCCGGGGCGCCAGTTGCTGCTGCTGCTGCTGGTTGTTGTTGTGCTGCTAGTGGCAATGGCAGGCACCTCTTGCTGGCTTGGCAGAGCAGTTACAGTGGGGGTGGAAGGCTGGGGGAATGCTTCCAGTAGTCTGCGCACAAGGGCCTCCTTCAACTCCCTTGTGCATTGCTCGGTGGTGGATGGCGTCATTAAGTCTCCCAGCTTCCCCTTCAGACGGGGATCAAGCATCAAGGTAATCCAGATGTCCTCCCTTGAACGCATCTGGATCACCCGGGGGTCCCTGCGAAGGCAGCGCAACATGTGCACAGCCATGGGAAACAAGTGGGCCCTGCCAGCAAGATCTTCCTCGTCCTCGCCATTGTCCCATAACGCATGCCTGTCCTCTTCCTGTGCCATGTCGTTGTCCTCCTCAAACCGCCATCCACGTACAACGCCTGCTGCACTCTGCTCCTCCTCCTCCTCCTCATTCAGGTTAGGGACCTCCAACTCTTCCACTACCTGCTGTGAGCCCTCCTCTGAGCTGGACTGTGCTGCCATCTGCTCCTGTTCTTCCAACTGCCTCAGGGCTTCATCCCCACGCTCAATTAAATTGTCCATTGCCTGCTCCAGTAGACAAACCAAGGGCACCCACTGGCACACAGAGGCCCGCTCCTCACTGACCATCTTGGTTGCCTCCAGGAAGGGACTCAGCACCAGGCATACTTGCTGCATCAGTGTCCACTGAGTGGCAGTAATCATGGGGACTTGCTGGTTGCTGGGGACACTTGGGTCTAGCATGTAGGCCCTAACAGCCAGCCTGTGCTGACACAGCCGCTCCAACATGGCCAGAGTCGAATTCCAGTGAACTGGCATGTCGATGATCAGCCGGTGTTGTGGCCTTCCATACCTGTCCCAAATCTGCTACTCCACGAGTACATGGTCACGTGGACCCGCTTGCCCACAGAGTAGTCCAGAAAACGGGCCACGTTTTCCACCGCAAACTTGTGGAGTGCTGGGATCGCGCTCCTGCTGAAATAGTGGCGACTGGGGACTTGCCACTCGGGGATGCCAAATTGGAGCAGCGTCCGCATGGCGCTCCCCTCCTGCACCAGGGAGTAGGGAAGCAGCTGTGATGCCATGGCCCGGGTCAGCAAGCCATTTTGTTTGCGGATCCGCCTGTGGCTTGGAGGCAGAGGCTTGGTCAGACCCTGAAAGGTGTCGCTCAGCAGGGTCTGACGACGCTGGGATGCAGGGGAGACAGAGGAGAGAGACGAACACTGGCTGCCAGCCTCAATGTCTGTGTCCTGAGCAGCCGAGGTGGAAGAGCGCTTGCGTGCTACTACTGCTGCTGCTGTGAGGGATTCACGACTCTGAGGGAGGGAGGATGCTGCTGCGCTGGTGGGCCTTCTGCTCTCAGGAACCCCTGCCAGCAGTCCCTGCTTCCTGTTAAAGTCCGCATACTCGCGGCAGTGGCGGCTTCTCAGGTGGCCCTGGAGGGATGAGGTACCCATCTTGCTCAGACTTTTCCCACGGCTCAATCTTTTGCTGCATAACCTGCACACAGCATACCTTTTGTCATCAGTACATTCCTCAAAGCAATCCCACACTGGTGACTTTAATTTACTGCGGCCCCCACTAGCAGAGGGTGCAGAGGAGCAATGTGTGGTAGTAGTTGCCGGGGGTTGCATGGTGGTGGTGCCGGCTGAAGCAGTGTCCTGTCTACTTCCTCCACGCCCACTGCTGACGATGCCCCTGCCCCTGCTTGACTTATGGCGATATCCTTGCCTAGGCCGAGGTGACTCGTCATCCTGCTCTGCCTCTGACCATTCTTCCACGGACTCAGCAGGCTGCACATAGTTAGGGTCCACAACGTCGTCATCATCAGCAGCAGCATCATAATACAGCTCTTCCTCTGACTCCCCCGCCTCCTCTTCTGTCCCTACATCCCCAGACACAGACCCCTCTTCTTCATCACCAGAACTCAACAACGCTTGTGATTGTGGCCCGATCTCAATCTCTGCCACATCAGTCCCCAGTAAGTCCTGAGCTTCTTGCATCAGCAGGTTCCCAGATGCCGGACTGAGGGACAGAACGCTGTCATCCTGGGAGGGCTGCTGACCAGTGGGTGCTTTGGTGGATGTCACAACAAGCGTGGGATGTTGGCTGCTGCTGCTACTGCTTGGAGTGGTGCTCACAGTAGATGTCTGGGAGGAAGTCATGATGTCCATGAGTACGTCAGGTTCCATTTGCTCAACCACCACACGGGGACCAGAAACTTTAAAATATTTGGACAATGGCGTCCGCTGACTCGGCCCAGGCTTTGCTGCCCCCCTTTCTGCTGCATCATGACCACGTACAGCTGGGCGTCCTCTCCCTGGACGTGGAGCAGTCCCAGAAGTGGCTGAGGCAATTGAACTCCCTTTCCTCTCACCCCGCGAAACCCTGCCAGACATGTTGCTAGTAATGAATCACTGGATGCAGTGGGCACAGTACAAGGTCACTGAAGGATGCAGTGGGCACAGTACAAGGTCACTGAAGGATGCAGTGGGCACAGCAGTGGCCACTGGATATACAACTAGGTCACTGAAGGATGCAGTGGCCACAGTACAAGGTCACTGAAGGATGCAGTGGGCACAGCAGTGGGCACTGGATATACAACTAGGTCACTGAAGGATGCAGTGGGCACACAAGGATGTCACACTGTGTAATGAGATGCTCATATGCCAGCGAGCGAGCGAGCAGTGGGCACTGGGCACGGCACAAGGTCACTGACAGAATGAATGAACAGCGCTGGCAGAGAGTGGCGGCGCCGGCGGTGTGACTGGCTGCCTGCAAATAGTACAAGTGTATAACTGTCACTGGAATATACAAGTGAACACTGCAGCTGCACTAACCTGCCTGCCTGCACTCTACACACAGATAATCCCCACTCCCACTACACTGCAGCACTGAACCTGCCTGCACAGCACTACACACAGTTAAATAATCACTAGACTCCCACACTCCCACTACACTACACTGACTACAACTAACTACAGCAATCACTCACTGACTAGCTAACTGTGTACAGTATAAGAGCAGTGTTAGCAAATAAAACGCTTTGTTTTTACCACAATAAATGCACTTGCTCAAACAACAATGGCCTGGAGATAATCCTCTCAGCACCACAGTCTAGCAAGGACAGAGCTTTTCCATCATGGCCGCCGCTTTATATTCAGGAGGGGAGGGCATAGCTCCCCTCCTGTGATTGGTTGCTAGGGCCTGTCTGGGGCACTCTGATTGGCCTGCAATGTGTCACTTCCGCATAGTTTGACGCATTTCCGCAAACCACGACTTCAGCGCCGGGTTTCACGAGCGTGAATGCGGATTTCTGTCCGCATTCACGCGAAGCCGAAGTAGATTTTCGTGGTTGAAAATCTATTCACGGATTTTCGTGTCCGAGGCGGAATGCGTCAAAATGGTCGTGAATCCACGCGTAAGCGTGATCACGACCTGGCGGTGAGCACCACTGCTTCTTTGTCCCTCCTCCAGAGTGTGCCCCAACCTTGCTTTGTCCCTCCCCCAGAGTGTGCCCCAACCTTGCTTTGTCCCTCCCCCAGAGTGTGCCCCAACCTTGCTTTGTCACTCCCTCAGTGTGTGCCGTTTTACATTTGCAGACATGATACATGCCAGCTCCATAGTGTCTGTGAAGCGTTTTCCCATTGGTGCGCCCAGGTTTTTGTATGACCATATGAGATATATTCTAAGTCACTTCCGCTATTGACAAAGACTGTGACTGCATTGTGACTTCAAAAAGACTCAGACTTGGAACCACACTCTGACTACAGGCAGACATGGGAGAGAATAGCATTATGACCAGGTGGCTCCAGCTTTACATTTTTTGGGGGGCAGAAAGAGAGCACGATGGCTGGCTGGTGGGGGTCCATTTGGGTTATCAAAATCGATGTTTATATAGCGAGCTTTAGATATTTTTGCCTACCTCAGGTGATAAAATTAAGGCTAACTAGCTCAGCAATGATAGGAACCAAATGTAAACATTACAAACAGAGCTCAGAGGTTTTGAGCAGAGCAGTTTTCATCCAAATGATGGTGCTAATGTTGAAGAAAAGTTACCTACATATGTACTTGGCTAGTTTGGCAGGAGGGAGAGAAACACTGTGTGTGAAATTCCTTATCTCAGTAGCTGAGCATTGCTGAAGACTAGAGCTTGTATTTTACAGACAGTAAGGTTTGAATAAGGATTAGTATCCTAATTCTAAACTTCCTGCTTGTAAAATACAAGCTCTAGTGTATTGGGTAATTTAAAAGAAAAACCGTAAACTCTTAGCTAGTAAGCCTTCTTCAGACTCTATTCCTGTTGATTGACAATGTTTAGAGGTTGAGAGATTTTTTTTTGTGTTTTTTTTTTTTGCGAATATAAGTGTCATCCAGATACATTAATTACTAGGCATCTTGTAAGGATTGTGATGCATTTTTGACAAATAGATAAGACCCTTGGTTTACTTTACACTTACATAGACTCAGGCTGACATGGGGAGTTTGTTATAGACCCTCTCCTGTTTACTTGTTTACTGCTGGAGCCTGGAAACAGTTAACTCTATGTCACTGAGCAGGAAGGAGGGGGGGGGGGGCACTCAGAGGGAACACAGTGATTCCTGGGGGGGCAGTGCCCCGCCGTTCCCCAGTGTCGTGCCACCCATGATTATGACCACTGTTAGAGCAGGGAATGCACTGTGACTACACATAGATGTCTGACAAGACTAGCAGCAAATTGTGTCTGGATTTTCATTACTGAGCCTAGAACTTCGCTGTAACTACATTTCATTTACTAAGAGGACAGAATTAGGAATGCACTCTGACTGCATTGTCAGCGGCGTAACTGAGGAGTTCGGGGCCCTGGTGCAAGTTTTACATGGGGCCCCAAACACTCTATTGATATGAAGCCCCAAAATCTGCCAAGGACAGTTTCAGTGTCACAAAAGTGTAACCAGAGTAAGAAAACAGCTATTCAAGGATTATGACTATTTAATGCACATACAGAGGTGTTCACCATGACCAGCGTAGCACCAACCAAAAGCTAATAAAAGAGATGAAGGAGGTCCCCTAATGAGTCCCTCTGGTCCGGGGGCCCCGATGCAGTCGCAACCTCTGCATCCCCTATTGCTATGCCACTGTGCATTATGACCACTGTGATCACACTGCAATCACTGACAACAGGACTGTGGTTACACTTCGACCACTCACAGAAATAGGAATGTATTATGACCACTGACAGGACTGGCATATATAGTGACCACAATTAAAGCACTGACATTACTGGAATTGACCAGTGACTGTATTTCTGACTGCTGACTTGACTGAACCCAACCATGGTATTCTGGCCTAGGCTGCGCTGTAAACTCCTTGGAAAAATATGTTTTTGAGAAAAATTATAAAAAGGCTTTCTTTAAAAAAAAATAATACACTTACCACAAGCGCTTCAATGTGACAAGACCATAGAGGAGGACTTTGTAATTTGACTTTATGGCTGCTTTAACCCAGACAACAGTGTAAAAGTAGCAAAAAACGTTCTTGACTCAATTTACAATTCACTATCCAGAAAGAAAGAAAGTTTGAAATGCCGATCTCTTTAAGACTGTGACCTTTGGCACTGCAAGGCTCCATTTACACTACACACGACATTCATACATGTTAGCACACATGTTTTCAGAGCTCTTTTACAGCATCTTGAATCAGTCTCCTTACCTTGCAGTGGTCTAGCACAGCACCTGTCCTGGCATGTATTTCACAGATTCAACAAGAAAATACCTTCTAAGAGGGGAAAAATGGGCTAAAATGTAACTTTTATTAAGTATTTTTTAAAAACTAAACATAGCTACTACCCACAGTGGACAAAGTGATACAATTGGGTTGGCAGATATATGGTCATCCGTCAACAGACTATCCTACCAATCTCCCATTGGTGTGGGTAACCCCACACCAAAACTCTACATGTTTTGTCTCTTCATCAGGAGTGATCACTATACTAAAGTGCTAGAGTGCAAAAATGTATTTCACAGGCCAAAATTTGGGAGACTTGGATTTGCTCTGGAAACTGAAACACCTGAGCATCTATGCACGTTTAAACTAACTTAATGGAATCAACACCTCTGAGTATGTAACATGATCTACATCTTGAAGTAACATGCATGTTTACCAGAGTATGTTTGCTCTGTTTTCAATACTCATGCTGCCTTTTTCAATGCTTGTATTGCTTCTGATATCAGCCACACTACAAACCGCAACTTGTAAACATTTTGTGCACTCCCATTCCTTCTCTCTTTCTCTCCACTTTGGGTTCGAAAGCATTTCTTAAGGCAAACCTAAACTGAATATAATCTTATGAGACACTTCATTATATGTGTATAGTACTAACGATGAACAGAACATTAGTAACATTTTTCTCATTTCAGTTTGAAGGCTGCCTTTTTAAGACTAAATTCTAAAAAGCAGCCATGACAGTCTGATGTAAAACTTGCTTTATTCTGCTGCAAAACAAACAGAGGTTTGAACTTTTCAGCACTAAAATGTTACCAGCAGTGTTTTCTCAACCAGATAAAAGTGTTTTGGCTTGTACTAACGTATAAGGACAATTGACTTGCTGTTCGACTGGCTCATTGACACAGATAACATAACAGCACTAGTTTTTAACACCTGCAATTCAGAACAATAGAAAGGGACCACAGACCATTTATTAGTAGGACTAGTAGTATATGTACCTATGTTTATCTCATCATGTTACATGTCGGTTCGGGTACCCTTTAAACAAGTTGCACAGCATTAAATGTATTGCATGTTGATCAGGTAAACTGTTGTGTACCTCTAGATATTCAATGACATTTCAGCAGAAATCCAATCAAATACTAATCATAACACTATCAAAACTAGCTTAGCACAGCTTAATGCAGAGCAAATGTATGCAGCTGCCAATCACACGATGTCGTTCTGGGCCTGATCAAGATACAAATATATATTTATATACTGTATATTTCCGATCAAAATCAAGATAACAATAAAAAATCTATGAATTCAGCACTAGTTTTTAATTTATAATATAGCTAGTTGTTGCTATCAAACTGAATGTCCAGTTTCTTAAAGGAAACCTCTAGTTTGAAATAACAAAAAAAAATCAGATACTTACCGTAGGGGGAAGCCTCTGGATCCTAATGAGGCTTTCCCAATCCTCCTCAGCTAGCCCGATCCAGCACTGACAGCCCAGAACAAAAATAACAATAACAATGACAGTGGCCTGCCTGTGCAGGCACACTAGCGGCTTTTAGCTTGGGTTTTGCAAAAGGAGGATCTACTAAATATTGATTTCATTTCTTTTTTGTGGTGCCCAAATTTGTGTTGCCCTTCATTGAAAATTAAAAAAGGGGGAAACTTACAATTGACACCTCTTTCTCATAATTGGATTCACCTGTGTATGTAGGTCAGGGGTCACTGAGCTTAGCAAGTCAATTTGAGTTCCAATAATTAGTTCTAAAAGTTTTGGAATCAATAAAATGACAACAGTGCTCACATTTATGCACCTGCCTAATTTTATTTAAACAATTATTGCACACTTTCTGTAAATCCAATTAACTTCCTTTCAGTTCTCAAATATCACTGTGTGTGTCTCCTATATCATATATTTAACTGCCATTTTTTATTGTAACAAGCAACGATTTATACAGGAAAATCATGACAATTAACAAGGCTGCCCAAACTTTCACATCCCACTGTATTTTCTGCTTATTGTGTTTCTTTATGTTCATAATTAGGCAGCTAATTTAACTCAAAATTTTGTACAAAGCTGTTTTATTTTCTTTTACATTCGAGAGGAGGCAGTCAGTAATTGTGCTGAATCAGCCCCATTTGTAACTACGTGTGCCTTAAAGGGATACTTAAGTCAAAAATAAAAAATGATTTTTACTCACCCGGGGCATCCCTCAGCCCCCCGAAGCTGGATGGTGCCCTCGCAGCCTCGCTCCGATCCTCCTGTCCCCGCCGGCAGCTACTTCCGGGTTCAGCGACAGCCGCCAACAGGCTGGGAACGCGACTGATTTTCCGCGTTCCCAGCCGCTATATCACCCTCTATGCTGCTATAGCGTATATATATACGCTATAGCAGCATAGAGGGTGATATAGCGGCTGGGAACGCGGAAAATCAGCTGCGTTCCCAGCCTGTCGGCGGCTGTCGCCGAACCCGGAAGTATGCTGGCGGGGACAGGACGATCGGAGCGGGGCTGCGAGGGCACCATCCAGCTTCGGGGGGCTGAGGGATGCCCCGGGTGAGTAAAAATCATTTTTTATATTTGACTTAAAGGAATACTATCGATTCACATATTTTTTTCAATTGACACAGGAATTGTTTGGGAAGTGCTGCTAAGTACTGGTGTATACATTTTAGTAGCAACTTCTTTGTTTACTGTTAGCAAAATACTTTCAAAGTTTACTGACGCCAAAACTGACGGCTGACTGAGCCATGAGGAGAGGGGAAATTCCCCTCACACTTGATCAGTTAACTCTATGTGTAACTCTGTGTGTGACAGAGAGAGACAGGACACAGGAGCTGCAGCTGTTGAGAGCTCTGTTTCTGACTGAAGTGTCTGAAGAGAGCAGAGGAAATGTAACTAATTCTCACAGCTTATTCATACTGTTTTTGCTTTCAGAGTTTGATATGTTTGATATATTCTTTCTGTAGTCTGATATGCAACTCTGGCTGTGCATTGAAGCAGACACCCCTTCTGCAATTGATTTGTCCCAATATAGCTAAATCCTACCCTCAATAAATTACAGCTTTTGCCTCTGATATTTAACATGAAAAGTAGGAAAATGTTTACACGACTACTTAGACATTATTTGTACATTGTCATTTTAGAACACTTGGGTATCGATAGTATTCCTTTAAGTTTTCCTTTAATCAGTCATTACTCGCTGTTCTGTACCCCTAATGTGCCATGGCTTCAAAGAGGGAGGAAGCCCACCACAGGAAGAAAAATAAAAGTCAGATTATGGTAAACTGAGTGGCTATTCTGACATGAACACAAGAACGTTACATCCTGGCATTAGCGCACTCCACTTTCTAGCTGTAGTTGCTGTTTGAAGTTTCCAGTTTTCTCAGGTTCTCTTTGGCTTGAATTCTCTTTGCTGCCCCCAGTGACAGTCACTTTACATGTTTTAGATTTATCTGCTGCTCAGTTAAAGGGCTGTAAATCACTCATACAGTCACCACTCTTGATATAAGGCCTTTTCTTTTTACTGCTAGTCTAACAGGGTCAAGAGCAAGGTGTTAAATAAGCCTACTTTCTCTCTAAACGGTCACTTCCTGTAATTGATCAGATCATAAACATCTTAGCTCACAGCTACTTAAGGCTATTGCTAATTTGCTGCAAATGTGAGGTCATTTAGTTTATTGCAGGTTAACTGTACATTTGTCTTTCTGTAATGCTGGGAATACACCATGAGTTTTTTCGGCAGATAGATGGCTCGATAGATAATTTCCGACAGGTCTGATCTGATTTTGATCATTATTCTGATTGATTTTCTCATAGAAGTGGAATGGAAATCGATCAGAAAGACAATCGGTAAATCAATTGGTAAATCGATCGGACAGTAAATCTACCGAAAAAACTCATAGTGTATTCCCAGCATTAGTGTAGTGATCTCTCATTGCTATGCCACTAAACTGCATGTTCTGTCCTTGTGCAAACCGTGAGTTTGAACAGTCACTTAGTGGCCCTGTCCTCTAACAACCATAAGCAGTTTTTTTTAGGCGAACCTACCTACTCTGATGTCTTAGCATAGGTTCACGTTGAATACAAAAACTTTTTTGAGGCTACAGTACAGAGCTGTTTGCAGCTGCCTGAAAAAGGGTCTTATCTTGAAACGTCGATATTTACTGCTACCAGATAATTACTTACATGACATACCAGCTACCGAATATAACAGCATAAAGCTTCATTGAGACCGCGCTCTCACACTTGTGGTGGACAGTAAGTACGTCACCAGGATTCCCAGTGATCCACGCAAGTCGCGCCACGTCGCAACATGCTACGTCGTTTACATTTCCTGCATTGCACTCGACTTGCATTACTGCATAATCTGTGCGGTAGGTACTGATCATGCGGTAACGCACGGATGACTTTGCAGTCGGTATGTGGCAATTTAACTACTTCCGTCACAGCGCAAGTATGAATGTCTCCATGTGTCTCTGGTTGAACTCGATGGACGTATGTCTTTTTTCAACCCAAGTAACTATGTGTGTCATGTGTGTGCTCAGTGTGTACTTTATCCCATTAGTGGGGCTTGCACACTTTTGCAGGTAAGCATTCATCTGTTTTTAAGTAGCGCTGCTCAGCTCTTTACTATGTTTTAATTTATTTCCGGCCAGCTGCTCCCACTTAACAGTTTTGCTTTTGGTGTATATGCAGAGCTTCTGTTTGGTTCAAGGTGCGTTTGCAGTCTCTGGGGGGGCTCAGCGCATCTCTGAGTTGAGGCCAATCGGTGGCGGCCTGGTGATGCGCTGATCCCACTTTTTTACGCAATTTTCAATTTTACTTGGTAGCGCGCCCAGGCTATGCATATGCATAGGTATAATTTAGTTAGTGTTAGGTCCCCTCCCATGGAGGAAAGACTTCTACGACAGTGGGAGGGACGAGTACCTAACAAGTTGCATGCAAGCTGTTAGAGGAAACCAACATCCTCCAAGCGGTAGACAGGTCATGTGTGTGCTCAGTGTGTACTTTATCCCATTAGTGGGGCTTGCACACTTTTGCAGGTAAGCATTCATCTGTTTTTAAGTAGCGCTGCTCAGCTCTTTACTATGTTTTAATTTATTTCCGGCCAGCTGCTCCCACTTAACAGTTTTGCTTTTGGTGTATATGCAGAGCTTCTGTTTGGTTCAAGGTGCGTTTGCAGTCTCTGGGGGGGCTCAGCGCATCTCTGAGTTGAGGCCAATCGGTGGCGGCCTGGTGATGCGCTGATCCCACTTTTTTACGCAATTTTCAATTTTACTTGGTAGCGCGCCCAGGCTATGCATATGCATAGGTATAATTTAGTTAGTGTTAGGTCCCCTCCCATGGAGGAAAGACTTCTACGACAGTGGGAGGGACGAGTACCTAACAAGTTGCATGCAAGCTGTTAGAGGAAACCAACATCCTCCAAGCGGTAGACAGGTCATGTGTGTGCTCAGTGTGTACTTTATCCCATTAGTGGGGCTTGCACACTTTTGCAGGTAAGCATTCATCTGTTTTTAAGTAGCGCTGCTCAGCCCTTTACTATGTTTTAATTTATTTCCGGCCAGCTGCTCCCACTTAACAGTTTTGCTTTTGGTGTATATGCAGAGCTTCTGTTTGGTTCAAGGTGCGTTTGCAGTCTCTGGGGGGGCTCAGCGCATCTCTGAGTTGAGGCCAATCGGTGGCGGCCTGGTGATGCGCTGATCCCACTTTTTTACGCAATTTTCAATTTTACTTGGTAGCGCGCCCAGGCTATGCATATGCATAGGTGTAATTTAGTTAGTGTTAGGTCCCCTACCATGGAGGAAAGACTTCTACGACAGTGGGAGGGACGAGTACCTAACAAGTTGCATGCAAGCTGTTAGAGGAAACCAACATCCTCCAAGCGGTAGACAGGTCATGTGTGTGCTCAGTGTGTACTTTATCCCATTAGTGGGGCTTGCACACTTTTGCAGGTAAGCATTCATCTGTTTTTAAGTAGCGCTGCTCAGCTCTTTACTATGTTTTAATTTATTTCCAGCCAGCTGCTCCCACTTAACAGTTTTGCTTTTGGTGTATATGCAGAGCTTCTGTTTGGTTCAAGGTGCGTTTGCAGTCTCTGGGGGGGCTCAGCGCATCTCTGAGTTGAGGCCAATCGGTGGCGGCCTGGTGATGCGCTGATCCCACTTTTTTACGCAATTTTCAATTTTACTTGGTAGCGCGCCCAGGCTATGCATATGCATAGGTATAATTTAGTTAGTGTTAGGTCCCCTCCCATGGAGGAAAGACTTCTACGACAGTGGGAGGGACGAGTACCTAACAAGTTGCATGCAAGCTGTTAGAGGAAACCAACATCCTCCAAGCGGTAGACAGGTCATGTGTGTGCTCAGTGTGTACTTTATCCCATTAGTGGGGCTTGCACACTTTTGCAGGTAAGCATTCATCTGTTTTTAAGTAGCGCTGCTCAGCTCTTTACTATGTTTTAATTTATTTCCAGCCAGCTGCTCCCACTTAACAGTTTTGCTTTTGGTGTATATGCAGAGCTTCTGTTTGGTTCAAGGTGCGTTTGCAGTCTCTGGGGGGGCTCAGCGCATCTCTGAGTTGAGGCCAATCGGTGGCGGCCTGGTGATGCGCTGATCCCACTTTTTTACGCAATTTTCAATTTTACTTGGTAGCGCGCCCAGGCTATGCATATGCATAGGTATAATTTAGTTAGTGTTAGGTCCCCTCCCATGGAGGAAAGACTTCTACGACAGTGGGAGGGACGAGTACCTAACAAGTTGCATGCAAGCTGTTAGAGGAAACCAACATCCTCCAAGCGGTAGACAGGTCATGTGTGTGCTCAGTGTGTACTTTATCCCATTAGTGGGGCTTGCACACTTTTGCAGGTAAGCATTCATCTGTTTTTAAGTAGCGCTGCTCAGCTCTTTACTATGTTTTAATTTATTTCCGGCCAGCTGCTCCCACTTAACAGTTTTGCTTTTGGTGTATATGCAGAGCTTCTGTTTGGTTCAAGGTGCGTTTGCAGTCTCTGGGGGGGCTCAGCGCATCTCTGAGTTGAGGCCAATCGGTGGCGGCCTGGTGATGCGCTGATCCCACTTTTTTACGCAATTTTCAATTTTACTTGGTAGCGCGCCCAGGCTATGCATATGCATAGGTATAATTTAGTTAGTGTTAGGTCCCCTCCCATGGAGGAAAGACTTCTACGACAGTGGGAGGGACGAGTACCTAACAAGTTGCATGCAAGCTGTTAGAGGAAACCAACATCCTCCAAGCGGTAGACAGGTCATGTGTGTGCTCAGTGTGTACTTTATCCCATTAGTGGGGCTTGCACACTTTTGCAGGTAAGCATTCATCTGTTTTTAAGTAGCGCTGCTCAGCTCTTTACTATGTTTTAATTTATTTCCGGCCAGCTGCTCCCACTTAACAGTTTTGCTTTTGGTGTATATGCAGAGCTTCTGTTTGGTTCAAGGTGCGTTTGCAGTCTCTGGGGGGGCTCAGCGCATCTCTGAGTTGAGGCCAATCGGTGGCGGCCTGGTGATGCGCTGATCCCACTTTTTTACGCAATTTTCAATTTTACTTGGTAGCGCGCCCAGGCTATGCATATGCATAGGTATAATTTAGTTAGTGTTAGGTCCCCTCCCATGGAGGAAAGACTTCTACGACAGTGGGAGGGACGAGTACCTAACAAGTTGCATGCAAGCTGTTAGAGGAAACCAACATCCTCCAAGCGGTAGACAGGTCATGTGTGTGCTCAGTGTGTACTTTATCCCATTAGTGGGGCTTGCACACTTTTGCAGGTAAGCATTCATCTGTTTTTAAGTAGCGCTGCTCAGCTCTTTACTATGTTTTAATTTATTTCCGGCCAGCTGCTCCCACTTAACAGTTTTGCTTTTGGTGTATATGCAGAGCTTCTGTTTGGTTCAAGGTGCGTTTGCAGTCTCTGGGGGGGCTCAGCGCATCTCTGAGTTGAGGCCAACCGGTGGCGGCCTGGTGATGCGCTGATCCCACATTTTTACGCAATTTTCAATTTTACTTGGTAGCGCGCCCAGGCTATGCATATGCATAGGTATAATTTAGTTAGTGTTAGGTCCCCTCCCATGGAGGAAAGACTTCTACGACAGTGGGAGGGACGAGTACCTAACAAGTTGCATGCAAGCTGTTAGAGGAAACCAACATCCTCCAAGCGGTAGACAGGTCATGTGTGTGCTCAGTGTGTACTTTATCCCATTAGTGGGGCTTGCACACTTTTGCAGGTAAGCATTCATCTGTTTTTAAGTAGTGCTGCTCAGCTCTTTACTATGTTTTAATTTATTTCCGGCCAGCTGCTCCCACTTAACAGTTTTGCTTTTGGTGTATATGCAGAGCTTCTGTTTGGTTCAAGGTGCGTTTGCAGTCTCTGGGGGGGCTCAGCGCATCTCTGAGTTGAGGCCAATCGGTGGCGGCCTGGTGATGCGCTGATCCCACTTTTTTACGCAATTTTCAATTTTACTTGGTAGCGCGCCCAGGCTATGCATATGCATAGGTATAATTTAGTTAGTGTTAGGTCCCCTCCCATGGAGGAAAGACTTCTACGACAGTGGGAGGGACGAGTACCTAACAAGTTGCATGCAAGCTGTTAGAGGAAACCAACATCCTCCAAGCGGTAGACAGGTCATGTGTGTGCTCAGTGTGTACTTTATCCCATTAGTGGGGCTTGCACACTTTTGCAGGTAAGCATTCATCTGTTTTTAAGTAGCGCTGCTCAGCTCTTTACTATGTTTTAATTTATTTCCGGCCAGCTGCTCCCACTTAACAGTTTTGCTTTTGGTGTATATGCAGAGCTTCTGTTTGGTTCAAGGTGCGTTTGCAGTCTCTGGGGGGGCTCAGCGCATCTCTGAGTTGAGGCCAATCGGTGGCGGCCTGGTGATGCGCTGATCCCACTTTTTTACGCAATTTTCAATTTTACTTGGTAGCGCGCCCAGGCTATGCATATGCATAGGTATAATTTTAGTTAGTGTTAGGTCCCCTCCCATGGAGGAAAGACTTCTACGACAGTGGGAGGGACGAGTACCTAACAAGTTGCATGCAAGCTGTTAGAGGAAACCAACATCCTCCAAGCGGTAGACAGGTCATGTGTGTGCTCAGTGTGTACTTTATCCCATTAGTGGGGCTTGCACACTTTTGCAGGTAAGCATTCATCTGTTTTTAAGTAGCGCTGCTCAGCTCTTTACTATGTTTTAATTTATTTCCGGTCAGCTGCTCCCACTTAACAGTTTTGCTTTTGGTGTATATGCAGAGCTTCTGTTTGGTTCAAGGTGCGTTTGCAGTCTCTGGGGGGGCTCAGCGCATCTCTAAGTTGAGGCCAATCGGTGGCGGCCTGGTGATGCGCTGATCCCACTTTTTTACGCAATCCTCAATATGACTTGTTTATTAGGGTTCATCTGAGCTGGAGAACACAAGTCATTCTGTACACCTATCCTACAGTGAATCATAGAATAGGTTAATGAAAGGTTAGTGAATAGGCAGTTGAGAACTTTTCTGTAATGAGCTCAGGACAGATTTGAGATCTTCCTACTGTCTGATTCTGCTTCCGTGTCTGACCATCCACAGATATCTGCCGCCTGCTTAAGACCCCCTTGAACAAGACAAGACCATATCCTGACAAATGAGACCAGTATCATTCACAGTGCCTTTTCAATTTGTTCCACAATTATGATTCTTCACTTAAAATGAGGAAAAGTCCCAAGATGCTGCCAGTCTTCCCTTATCAAAACACCAATGACATTGATGCGGCTTCCTGTGCGCCCTCTGCCCTTCCAGGAACGTGTGTCCTTCTCCGCAGCATGTAATCACAGTTTAAACCATGACGTTCCACTTTAATCCCTTGACCAAGATGAATTGGACTCCCAGGGATCAGTACCGCTTGTGGAGTCCAAAGGACACACAAAAAGCTCAGAAGGTGCAGCAATAAACCTTTTATAGCACATAAACTATTCTGAACAGAAAACATGAACTGTTTCGTAATTTTCAGATCTGTTTCCGAATTTATATGCTCATATTTCATATATATATTGTATTTCTTTAAACTAAATCTAAACTGAAAATACACTGATGAGATAATTCATTGTATGTGTAGTAATAATGGTAAATAGAACATTAGTTACATAGAACTGAGTCCCAGATTTTATTTTCAGTTTAAGGTCTGCGTTTTGAGGATTACATTCTAAAAACCAGCCATGATAGTCTGATGTAAAATATGATAATTTTTTTAAGCAGAAACAATCAGAAGTAATGACCCTTTGAACTTTTCCACACTAAAACCTTATCAGCAATGTTTCTTCAGCCAAGCTAAATTTGACTTTCTGTTTGACTGCCTCATTTGTATAGATGACAGTTTTAGTTTTGTAACCAGACAATTTAAGAAGGGGACCCCTAGATGCCACCCCCTCCCCAGGTGAAATGAGTATAGGGCTATAAAGTACCCCTTACCTATTGTCACAAAGAGTTAAGTGTAAATTAAAACATAACAATGAGTAAAGTCCTTTAATAGTCTTTATTAACAGTAAATACTTAGCTTAAAAAAAGAAAAATCCCACGCCAATATCATCAGAAAATGTAGTGAGTTTGATTGAAGATCTCCTCCACCCACTGCATGCAGACACACGCAGCTCCTTAATGCAACTCCCAGCTATACTACGTATAGCTGAGCCTGAGAGCTGGGATCTTCAAATACCTCTCCAAGGCTCCCCATTGGCCTATTAACAGATTGATACGAATTTGGAGGATTCCCATTGGTCTATTAATAGACCAATGGGGAGCCCTGGAGGGAAATTAAAACTACACTTAGTATAGCTAGAGCTCCAATCCTGCAGGGTTCTTGGTCTCCTCCCTGCCCACCGCACCTATCGTGCCGGCACCCTGGAATACCCACAGCACCCTGATATCCTGATATCAGTGTGGGTGCTCCATGGGGCCGACGTGGGCGCAATAACCACTCTTGTAACCACACTCTTCTCCTTTACATACTAATTAGGTGATTCTAGCTTGTATGGGGGCTTTGCCATTAACCCTAAAGTTGGCACCCATGTATTACCTGAAGTACTCAAAATACTTAAAATTATGACCCGTACATTACATTTCCAGTGCAGATTTTGTGTATACTCGAAATGGGCATTAGTAGATCTGTTCAATTTCAAATGCAAACTTCAAATTCAAAATTGCCATTTTCTAGCACGAAATGTCCTTATTCGAAATTTTGAACTCAAAATGGGAACCTCTATCTGACACAATGCTCTGCGAGGTGTCAGTGTTAAAGTAGCCTGACCTTTACTTTCTCTTCACGAGCTAAAGTTTAGGATCAAGATAATCATCAGTGTCTGCACAATCTAATTATTATCTAATGTCTGTACACAGCTTTATAAACTATCTACCACTATCACGGTTCATCATTGTTCTCGGGTTGCAGTTAAATAGAAAAAAAAAATAAACACAAAAGATCCTACAGGCCCCTAAAATACGACCCCACCTCTGTGTAGATGGCACATGTCGCATTCATGTTTGTATCATACAAACACAGCTCTAAAGAACAGAGGATGCACAAGAAAAATATGTATATAAACTGTTGATACTGTTTACTCTCCTTAACAAAGAATTCCTGTTGAAAGGCTCTAGTTTCTCCTTGTTCCGGCATATGGAAACTGTAATCATTTCAGAAACAATATTTACTTTTTCCTTCAAATGTGTGGAACTATCACCAGGATTACACACCTGCCAGCAGCTCCGCAAACCATTCGCCTAGTGGGCCATGTTCTATTTATTTTAATATGAACGATACATCTCCAAGTGGAGCGAGCGGCAGAATGGAAAAACTCTGATCGCAGAACGCACCTTTATGATAATTGGGTCTTGGTTCCTGTCCTGTGAGCAGCAGAAAAAAAAAACAAGTCTGAGTCTGAGCCGCCTTGTTCTCGCTCACCTGCTGCCATCTTTCAATGCTTTTTTATTTAATCTCTTCGCCTTTTTTTTCATCAGTGGGAGTGAATGGGTGTCAGACTGCAGCTGCCCTCTGCAAGCACGAGCCAAGAACAGGCCATTTTTCAAAAGGTTATCCTGCAGGAAAGCTGAAACAAGTGAAATCCTATAAGGATAGAAGTCATACTCTGAAGAAATGCTTACGATCTCCTCAGTTCACATAAGGAGATAAACTCTGCTTGTGATTTACAAGATTAAGGGGAGATGTGGAGCTGTGGAGTTGTGGACTAGCATCATCGATATAGTATTTCTGCATATATATTTATGGCTGTTGTTTGTGGCAGGACTGACTGTTATGACTACCGATGAGAAAACCGTGAACTCTTCTCTGACCTCCATCAACGAGCAATCAAATCGTGTTATCTGTGGCAGGCTTAATATTGTGCACAATATTCTTAGATGGCAATACTTTTAGCATAAATGTACAAAATCATCCTAATGTGCTCCGGAATCAGTAAACCAGTGATTAAAAGTTTCTGACTTTGTTCTCTGTAGAGATCTGAGGAGGACCCTTGATCCTGGCTAATTACAACAACTTCCTATTCCCAGCGGTATATAGACATGCATTACTATGCACCAGCAGTGCTGTGAGCCTGCAAGCTAGTCTGAAAGCTTCCTCGAGCCACCGTGTATATATATATATACAGTGGTGTGAAAAGATATTTGCCCCCTTCCTGATTTCTTATTCTTTTGCATATTTGTCACACTTAAATGTTTCTGCTCATCAAAAACCATTAACCAATAGTTAAAGATGGCTGTGGCTGATGGTGTAATGGTTAAGGGCTCTGCCTCTGACACAGGAGACCAGGGTTCGAATCTCGGCTCTGCCTGTTCAGTAAGCCAGCACTAACTCAGTAGGAGACCTTTGGCAAGTCTCCCTTACACTGCTACTGCCAATAGAGCGCGCCCTAGTGGCTGCTGCTCTGCTCTGGCGCTTTGAGTCCGCAAGGAGAAAAGCGCAATATAAATGTTATTTGTCTTGTCTTGTCTTGTCTAAAGATAACATAATTGAACACAAAATGCAGTTTCAAATCATGGTTTTTATTATTTAGTGAGAAAAAAAACTCAAAACCTACATGGCCCTGTGTGAAAAAGAAATTGCCCCCTGAACCTAATAACTGGTTGGTCCACCCTTAGCAGCAATAACTGCAATCAAGCGTTTGCGATAACTTGCAACAAGTCTTTTACAGCGCTCTGGAGGAATTTTGGCCCACTCATCTTTGCAGAATTGTTGTAATTCAGCTTTATTTGAGGGTTTTCTAGCATGAACCGCCTTTTTAAGGTCATGCCACAACATCTCAATAGGATTCAGGTCAGGGCTTTGACTAGGCCACTCCAAAGTCTTCATTTTGTTTTTCTTCAGCCATTCAGAGGTGGATTTGCTGGTGTCTTTTGGGTCATTGTCCTGCTGCAGCACCCAAGATCGCTTCAGCTTGAGTTGACGAACAGATGGCTGGACATTCTCCTTCAGGATTTTTTGGTAGACAGTAGAATTCATGGTTCCATCTATCACAGCAAGCCTTCCAGGTCCTGAAGCAGCAAAACAACCCCAGACCATCACACTACCACCACCATATTTTACTGTTGGTATGATGTTCTTTTGCTGAAATGCTGTGTTACTTCTACGACAGATTTAACAGGACACGCACCTTCCAAAAAGTTCAACTTTTGTCTCGGCGGTCCACAAGGTATTTTCCCACAAGTCTTGGCAATCATTGAGATGTTTTTTTAGCAAAATTGAGACGAGCATTAATGTTCTTTTTGCTTAAAAGTGGTTTGCGCCTTGGATATCTGCCATACAGGCCGTTTTTGCCCAGTCTCTTTCTTATGGTGGAGTTGTGAACACTGACCTTAATTGAGGAAAGTGAGGCCTGCAGTTCTTTAGATGTTGTCCTGGGGTTTTTTGTGGCCTCTCGGATGAGTTTTCTCTGCGCTCTTGGGGTAATTTTGGTCGGCCAGCCACTCCTGGGAAGGTTCATCACTGTTCCATGTTTTTGCCATTTGTGGATAATGGATCTCACTGTGGTTCGCTGGAGTCCCAAAGCTTTAGAAATGGCTTTATATCCTTTACCAGACTGATAGATCTCATTTACAGTACTTTTGTTCTCATTTGTTCCTGAATTTCTTTGGATCTTGGCATGATGTCTAGCTTTTGGTCTACTTCTCTGTGTCAGATAGCTCCTATTTAAGTGATTTCTTGATTGAAACAGGTGTGGCAGTAATCAGGCCTGGGGGTGACTACAGAAATTGAACTCAGGTGTGATAAACCACAGTTAAGTTATTTTTTAACAAGGGGGGCAATCACTTTTTCACACAGGGCCATGTAGGTTTTGAGTTTTTTTTCCTCACTAAATAATAAAAACCATCATTTAAAACTGCATTTTGTGTTCAATTATGTTATCTTTGACTAATAGTTAACGGTTTTTGATGAGCAGAAACATTTAAGTGTGACAAACATGCAAAAAAATAAGAAATCAGGAAGGGGGCAAATAGTTTTTCACACCACTGTATATATATATACAGGATCTTCTCAAAAAATTAGCATATTGTGATAAAGTTCATTATTTTCTGTAATGTACTGATAAACATTAGACTTTCATATATTTTAGATTCAAATACACACAACTGAAATAGTTCAAGCCTTTTATTGTTTTAATATTGATGATTTTGGCATACAGCTCATGAAAACCCAAAATTCCTATCTCAAAAAATTAGCATATTTCATCCGACCAATAAAAGAAAAGTGTTTTTAAAACAGAAAAAGTCAACCTTCAAATAATTATGTTCAGTTATGCCCTCAATACTTGGTTGGGAATCCTTTTGCAGAAATGACTGCTTCAACGCGGCGTGGCATGGAGGCAATCAGCCTGTGGCACTGCTCAGGTGTTATGGAGGCCCAGGATGCTTCGATAGCGGCCTTAAGCTCATCCAAAGTGTTGGGTCTTGCATCTGTCAACTTTCTCTTCAAAATATCCCACAGATTCTCTATGGGGTTCAGGTCAGGAGAGTTGGCAGGCTTATTGAGCACAGTAATACCATTGTCAGTAAACCATTTACCAGTGGTTTTGGCACTGTGAGCAGGTGCCAGGTCATGTTGAAAAATGAAATCTTCATCTCCATAAAGCTTTTCAGCAGATGGAAGCATGAAGTGCTCCAAAATCTCCTGATAGCCAGCTGCATTGACCCTGCCCTTGATAAAACACAGTGGACCAACACCACAGCTGACATGGCACCTCAGACCATCACTGACTGTGGGTACTTGACACTGGACTTCAGGCATTTTGGCATTTCCCTCTCCCCAGTCTTCCTCTAGAGTCTGGCACCTTGATTTCCGAATGACATGTAAAAGTTGCTTTCATCTGAAAAAAGTACTTTGGACCACTGAGCAACAGTCCAGTGCTGCTTCTCTGTAGCCCAGGTCAGGTGCTTCTGCCGCGGTTTCTGGTTCAAAAGTGGGTTCATGCTTCTATCTGCTGAAAAGCTTTATGGAGATGAAGATTTCATTTTTCAGCACGACCCGGCACCTGCTCACAGTGCCACAACCACTGGTAAATGGTTTACTGACCATGGTATTACTGTGCTCAATCGGCCTGCCAACTTTCCTGACCTGAACCCCATAGAGAATCTGTGGGATATTGTGAAGAGAAAGTTGAGACACGCAAGACCCAACACTCTGGATGAGCTTAAGGTCGCTATCGAAGCATCCTGGGCCTCCATAACAACTGAGCAGTGCCACAGGCTGATTGCCTCCATGCCACGCCGCATTGAAGCAGTCATTTCTGCAAAAGAATTCCCGACCAAGTATTGAGTGCATAACTGAACATAATTATTTAAAGGTTGACTTTTTTTGTTTTAAAAACACTTTTCTTTTATTAGTCGGATGAAATATGCTAATTTTTTGAGATAGGAATTTTGGGTTTTCATGAGCTGTATGCCAAAATCATCAATATTAAAACAATAAAAGGCTTGAACTACTTCAGTTGTGTGTATTTGAATCTAAAATATATGAAAGTCTAATGTTTATCAGTACATTACAAAAAATAATGAAGTTTATCACAATATGCTAATTTTTTGAGAAGATCCTGTATATATATATATATATATATATATATATATATATATATATCAAAGAGGAACTTTAGCCCATGATTCATTCCAGGACGCGCTTTATAGGCAGTAGCAGTGTTAGGTAGACTTGCCTAAGGTCTCCTACTGAATAGGTGCTGGCTTACTGAACAGGCAGAGACGAGATTCGAACCCTGGTCTCCTGTGTCAGAGGCAGAGCCCTTAACCATTAAACTATCCAGCATAAAGCTTTACCTTTTTTCAAATAGATCACCAGGGACATCTGTGTAACTAATATTGTGGTAAAACTCCTCCCATAGTGTGATGTCAGGGCTATGGCTCACGCAGTTTCCTGTCTGTGAATCTCGCTGCATTGTGAAAAATAACAGCTGTCTCCAACTGCCAAGCAAGCAGTCTCCATCTCTCTCTATCTATCTGTGTACTTGTTATGGCCAAAGCCAGAAGTGTGGCCAGTTCCCACATAGGCCGGCCAATGTGGGAAGCGGTTGAGAGATGTGGCCAAGGTAAGATGTAATAGAGTACAGCATACCTTTGCTGGTGAGGTGACAAAAAAAAGTTTTTTTTTTGCAGGCCTAACACTAACCTTCACCTCTCTAGTGCCTAACACTAATCTCCACTCTCCTCTGCCAAACGCTAAGCTCCCATCTCCTCTGCTTAAAATGAACCTGCCCTCTCCTGTGCCTAACACTAACCTTCCCACTTCTGTGATTACCACTAACCTTCCCCTCGCCTTTGCCTAACCCTAACCTTCCTACCCCTCCAGATTTTGTCATGTTCTAGAAAGCGACAAAATACCAGGCAAATAGTGAAATGGCAGGAAAGCCATCTTTCACAATGGCTGGCCAATGCTTGACTTTGGCCAGTGATGTTACAGCTAAAAATATATAATAATAATATATAATATATATATATACCGTATTTTTCGGACTAGAAGACACACCAAGGTTTAGAGGACAAAATCCAGGGGGGAAGTATATATATATATATATATATATATATATATATATATATATATATATATATATATATATACTAAACCTGGTGCATCCATGGTGAAAGATATTGCCCTCTTTGTACCTCATGCCCCCTTGTACCTGTGTCTTCCTGTGTCCACCTCTGTCCCACCTGTGTCTGCCTTTGTCCTCCTTGTGTCCTCCTCTATGCCTCTTTGTGTCCCCATCTATGCCCGCTTGTTTCCCTCTGTGTCCTCCTCTACATAGGCACAGTACAGGGAGTCCCTGACATTGCAGTGGGTTGGAGGTTCATATTGGCAGGCGTTCAAAAGTCAGGAACTCTCTGCATTTGAACTATAAGACGCAGTAATGTTTTTTCCCCACTTTTGGGGGAGGAAAAGTGAGTCTTATAGTCCAAAAAATACTGTATATATATATATATATATATATATATATATATATATATATATACAAATGCACAGAGTAATATCTTGGATTAGTTACCGCCAAGGGGCTCAATTCACTATGCGGCGCTAACCATTAGTGCCGCATAGCCCAGGGGGTTTTCCCGCGATAAAGGGCCATGCGCGCGCAAACAGTACTGATCACGCACAGCGCGGTGCGTTCAAAATTGTTGCGCGGTTCACCGTTAACGTCGCACCGCTCACGCGGACGATGCAATGTTTAGCGCGCAAAGGGCGCATAACCACACGAATGGTGCGACATTAACCCCCCTGGCGGTATGATTGCTGCGGCTACGCGGCCGCCAGGGGGTTTTTTTAACCTTTTTTTTTTTAGCATGTAGCTAGCCTAGCGCTAGCTACATGCTTTCCCCCTCCCTGCGGCGTCCCCCGTCACCTCCGATCGCCGCCGGCGCCGCTTGCCCATAAGGAAATCCCGTTCTGAACGGGATTTCCTTGAGGGCTTCCCCCGTCGCCATGGCGACGACCGGAGTGAGGTCACCGACGTCATCGACGTCGTGACGTCACACGGAGTCCCGATCCACTCCATAGTGCAGCCTGGCGGCGATTGGCCAGGCTGCGCAAGAGGTATGCGGGGGGGGGCCCTGTTTAGCGGCGGGTAGCGGCGCGTGGCGGCGATCGGACCAAACACGCAGCTAGCAAAGTGCTAGCTGCGTGTTTGAAAAAAAAAATATGCAAATCGGCCCAGAAGGGCCTGAGCGGCACCCTCCGGCGGCTTACCCCGTGTCCAGCACGGGGTTACCGCTAAGGAGGTTAATGGCACACCGCGCAACGATTTCGGTATTCAGTTTATGCGCTAAACATCGCATCGCCCTAGTTTACACGCCCAAAGTGTCTAGACGTGCAAACTAGGTTACCACCGTATGGTGAATCTAGCCATAGTAAGTTAAAGCCATACAAAAAAAATTGTGGTGAGCTAGCAGTGAGCAATGATTCTGTTAGCTATAGTGAAAGTCTTTTTTAAATTTTAACTTTATAGGGGAAAATTACTTTGATATAAGAGTGCTTTGGTTTTTCCGAATTATGCTCGCAAACCAAGGCTCCACTGTATAATATATATATATATATATATATATATATATATATACTAGCTGATGACCCGGCGTTGGCCGGGTATGTATTTGGCTGGTGTTGGCTCCATTCACTTTTCCCAACCCTAACACACAAACAACCAAGTTTGTGAGCTTTGGGGTCTTTGGCATCAATAATTTGTATATTCCCATAGAAATCAAACAAATCAGTTTGTGGCTCCGCCCCTCTCCAGCATTTGAACCCCATTCAACCAATGGCCAACTGTAGCAGGTTTGAGACATCTACTATTAACAGTGTAAAACTGGCAGCAATTCAGTTTTTCCACTTGAAAATCAACAAATGCATTTTGATTGGCTATTATAGGCTCCACCCACTTCACTGAATATTAATCAGTCACCCAGTGATCATCTGGGCAACGTTTGAGAAACCTGCCATTTACAGTGTAAAAATTGCTCCACCCACTTTTTTGTAACCTGGACACACAGTCACTCAATGACCAATTTTGTGAGCTTTGGGGTCCTTGACATCAATAATTGATGATAATTGTATTTTCCCAGTGAAATGAAACAAATGTGATTGGCTGTGGCTGTGTTTCTGAATTTGAACCTCAGTGACCCAATGATCAACTGTACCAGGTTTAAGGCTTGTGTCATTAACAGTGCAAGAATAGCAGCAATTTCAATATTCCCCTTGAAAAACAACAGGTGAATGTTGATTAGCTTTTTTAGGCTCAACCCACTTTTCTGACTTTTGCGGTTAATAGCAAAGCCCCTTTAAATGCCAGAAACACCAAATGTGTAGGGAATGTTAAGAAAAACAGTGGGAACAAGAAGAAAAAAACATTTTTCAAAAAGACCTTATAGTTTTTGAGAAAATTGATTTTAAATGTTCAAAGAGGAAAAAGTATCTATTTAAATCGCGTCAGGGCCGGATTTACCATAAGGCACTGTAGGCACGTGCCTACAGGCGCCTAATGGGGCAGGAGCGGCTTGCTGAATGTCCCCTGTACCTATACTGAAGCGGCAGAGCGCCTTATCTCTCACCCCGCCTGCTCTCACGCTCTGGCGCATTGCCGTCTCTCCGGCAGTCAGCAGCTGCATTGTGAGTGTCCCCCGCGGCTACTGTACTCAGTCAAGCTGCTTGCAGGATGTTACGTCAAACTGCACTGCACTTCGGTAGTGTGCACTGTGCAGAGTAGGCATCGGGCAGCTTTGTTTATTTTTTTCCACACTGAACTTCCGGCTTATCATCACAGCACACCGTGATTAATTGCTCCTGACTGAGAGGAGGACTGGTCAGGTCCGTGAGTCAGTAGAGCATTCCTGAGACAAGTGGGCAGTGTGCTTAGCGTTATCTCTGCAACATGTCACATCACAGAGACGGACCTGAGGAATCTGAAAATGACAGGCTGCAGGCAGAAGGTAGATTGGGATACAGCCTGCTGAAGTTCTGTGTGTGCTTGTGTGTGTGTGTACAGTGTGTGTGTGTGTGTGTGTGTGTGTGTGTGTGTGTGTGTGTGTGTGTGTGTATGTGTGTGTGTGTACAGTGTGTGTGTGTGTGTGTGTGTGTGTGTGTACAGTGTGTGTGTGTGTGTGTGTGTGTGTGTGTGTGTGTGTACAGTGTGTGTGTGTGTGTGTGTGTGTGTGTGTGTGTGTATGTGTGTGTGTGTACAGTGTGTGTGTGTGTGTGTGTGTGTGTACAGTGTGTGTGTGTGTGTGTGTGTGTGTGTACAGTGTGTGTGTGTGTGTGTGTGTGTGTGTGTGTGTGTGTGTGTGTGTGTGTGTGTGTGTGTGTGTGTATATATGTGTGTACAGTGTGTGTGTGTACAGTGTGTGTGTGTACAGTGTGTGTGTGTGTGTGTGTGTATGTGTATGTGTGTATATATGTGTGTGTGTGTGTGTGTGTACAGTGTGTGTGTGTACAGTGTGTGTGTGTGTGTGTGTGTGTGTGTATATGTGTGTATATATGTGTGTGTGTGTGTGTGTGTGTGTACAGTGTGTGTGTGTACAGTGTGTGTGTGTGTGTGTGTGTGTGTGTGTGTGTGTGTGTGTGTGTGTGTGTGTGTGTGTGTGTGTATATGTGTGTGTGTGTGTGTGTGTACAGTGTGTGTGTGTACAGTGTGTATGTGTGTGTGTGTGTGTGTGTGTGTGTATATGTGAGTATATATGTGTGTGTGTGTGTACAGTGTGTGTGTGTACTGTGTGTGTGTGTGTGTGTGTGTGTGTGTGTGTGTGTGTGTGTGTGTGTGTGTGTACAGTGTGTGTGTACAGTGTGTGTGTAGAATATGTGCATGTATAGTGTGTGTGTAATTTGTGTGTAGTGTGTGTATGTGTATAGTGTGTGTGTACAGTGTGTGCGTGTATAGTGTGTGCGTGTATAGTGTTTGTGTGCATACGTGTGTGCGTGTATAGTGTGTGCGTGTATAGTGTTTGTGTGCATACGTGTGTGAGTGTATAGTGTGTGCATGTATAGTGTGTGCGTGTATAGTGTTTGTGTGCATACGTGTGTGCGTGTATAGTGTGTGCGTGTATAGTGTTTGTGTGCATACGTGTGTGCGTGTATAGTGTGTGCGTGTATAGTGTTTGTGTGCATACGTGTGTGCGTGTATAGTGTGTGCATGTATAGTGTGTGCGTGTATAGTGTTTGTGTGCATACGTGTGTGCGTGTATAGTGTGTGCGTGTATAGTGTTTGTGTGCATATGTGTGTGCGTGTATAGTGTGTGCGTGTATAGTGTTTGTGTGCATACGTGTGTGCGTGTATAGTGTGTGCGTGTATAGTGTTTGTGTGCATATGTGTGTGCGTATATAGTGTGTGCAGTGTCTGCATGTATTGTGCGCGTGCTTGTGTGCGTACATGTGTGCGTGTATAGTGTTTGTGCGTACAGTGTGTGTGTGTGTGAGAGAGAGAGCGTATTCCGTGCACAGATGGTTTTAACCATTGAAGAACCGTGTGGACAAAGGCAGACTCAGGGAGAGATTAAATCTCAATTTACCCATTAATTTGGATGGAAGATACCGAGGGCAACAATTAGCAGCTTAGCTTTCTGTGGTGGCCATTCTTGATTGTATCTCGAAGTGTGATGCCTGATACACACAATGCAATGTCTTGTCAGATTGACAGTCAAATTGATTATTTCCAACAGGTCCAAACTGATTTTCGATCATTTTTCTGTTCGATTTTCTGATCACTTCTATATAAAATAGATCTGAAAAACAATCAGGAATCAGATCGGACATGTTGGATATAAATGATTCGGTGAGAAATTGTACCGTGTGTACTAGTATGTTTTTGGATCTTGGGCAGATTGTCATTGGCAGTTAGCATTGTTTGTGGCAAATATTGATCTTATATTTTCAGTGTTACACTAAATGTGTGTTATTTAAGTGTACCAGCGACGGGACCCCTGCAATAACATAAATATACCAAGAGCTTCCTCCAGCCCCCTCTGGCCTGATCGCTCACACAAGGTCCTCTTCCTCCTCTCCATTTGCCCGTAATTGGCCCTGGAAAGTCCTCCGGTCTGAGGCCAACTGTGCATGCCCGGCTACGCGTGCGTCCCTGCCACGTATTTTTACTTTTTTTCTCTTCATTTGACAGGAGCTGGAGTTCTCTTGTAATTCTCCTAGCATATGTGTTCCTCAAATGCTATTTTTCCTCTAAGCACTACAACTTATTATTACCTGAATGCAAAAAGGCTCCCCTCGCCTCCCTTTGCATGGTGCAGGCCCACAGAGTGCAGTGACGAGGATGTCAGTTTTTTCAAATCCACCCTGATTGTTACTTTCCTTTTCCTCCGTGACTTGCTTTGCTCATGTTGAATGTAATTATAATGTATAGTTATGACCTACCTATTTAGTGGTTCTGAGTATATAGGAAACCTTTTTAGTTTTAGAATAATATCTGCACATTGTTGCGGTTCTCTATTTGTCTTTGTTAAAAGGGGGCGTCATTTGAGGGGTGTGGTCTGTGTTAAGGGGAGGAGTTTAGGGCGCCAGAGCTTATGTGCCTACAGGCTCCTGAGCTATAAATCCGGCCCTGAATCGCGTACTAACATTTCTGCAGAAACAATTCCCGCCGACTTTAGCAGTTAATAGCAAAGTCCCCTTAAATCCTAGCAACACCAAATTTGAAGGATATGTTAAAAAGATACTGGCAAACAATATTTAATAAAAAAATTGAAAAATTAATTTTCTTCTTGTTCCCACTGTTCTTCTTAACATTCCCTACACATTTGGTGTTTCTGGCATTTAAAGGGGCTTTGCTATTAACCGCTAAAGTCGGCGGGCGTTTAATTTTCCCACGGTCAGAAGGAGAATATTCAAAATCGATTTTCTCAAAAACTATAAGGTCTTTTTGAAAAAAAGTGTTTTCTCTTGTTCACAATTTTTGTCTTAACATTCCCTGCAAATTTGGTGTTTTTAGCGTTTAAGGGGGCTTTGCTATTAAACATTAAAGTCGGCGGGCAGATATTTTCCAAACGGCGGCAAAGCAGGGCTTAAAACGATAAATATCGTTCAGGCAGGGCAAAAAAAAAAGTTTTAAAACGATAAATTTCGTTCAAAAGGTCTGCACTATTTTAACATTTAAAACGATAAATATCGTTTTAAACAAATATCGGGCAGAAGGGGGCGCCATTATTTAACCGGCGACATTTTTCACTGTACCCCTCTAAAAGGTTTGCCATCACTGGTCCAGGGCAAACAACTTCTGATGCAGATAGTTACAGTGCAAGTCGATGTAGCTGAAAACCCCAAATAAAGAACAACTTGTACACAATAGCAGAAACAGCCGTCACTGGTACAGAATGTTGACACATATCATCTGCTGGCATTATAGAGATGAGCGTAATGGAGTAAATACGATTTCGCGAAATTTCGCGTAATTAGTGTAATTACGTTTATGGCCGTAAGTACATAATCGTAATGAAGAAGGATTTCGCGAAATTTCGCGTAATTTTTTTCAATTTCAAATTTTGTTCAATTAAAATACTTTTTCTAAGTGTTTGTGTGTTTATTTACTTTTAACTCTTAAAGGAAATGGGTAAGGGGTACAAGTACCTCTATACTCATTTCTCCTGGGAGGGGGGGTGGGCATCTGGGGGACCCCTTTTTAAAGGGGACTCCCAGATTCCACCATGAACCTCCCCCCCAGGAAATCGCGGCCTCCACCTCCACCGCCCATCGGAGGTGGAGAAGAGCCCCTTGTCCTTGGATTGGACAAGGGCTCGGAGGGGGAGGGGAAAGCTTGGCTGCCCCTCCCCTTCCGAGACCCCCCAATCCATGGACCATGCGGGCTGGTATAGTCAGGGTGCGGAGCCCCACGCGGCCGGTGCTCCGCATTCTGGCTATCCCAGCCTGCATGGGGGACAAGGGGTTAAAGAGGTCTGGGAGGGGGGACCCCACGTCGTTTTTTTTTATATTTCCCACTTGGGGGAATCTATGAAAATAATACACTATTGTTACCTGTGCAAAAAAAACGGACATTTTCTGCATTTAAAAGACATTTTCGCCCTTGAAACTTAAAAATCGATTTTCTCAAAATTTTCCTCTTATTCCCACTGATCCCCTTAATATACCCTGGGAATTTGGTGTTCCTAAACTTTAAGCAGGCTTTGCTATTAACCGTTAAAGTCGGCGGGTTTTTAAATGTTTACATTTTTCCTTTGAAACTTTAACATCGATTTTCTCAAAACCTATAAGGTCTTTTTGAAAAAAAAAAATTTTTCCTCTTATTCCTCCTGATTTCCTTAATATATTCTCCAAATTTGAGGCTCTTAGCATTAAAGGGGGCTTTGCTATTAACCCTTTAAAGTCGGCGGCTTTTTTATATTATACGGAGCGTTACGGTTTAACGCGAAATTACGGTAGCGTTTAATGCGAAATTACGGCATGAACGAAACGCGAAATTACGCGTTGAAAATTACGCTTACGGTATTTTCAATTACGATTTTAATGGCAATTACGATACTGTAATTTCGCATCGTAATCGCAAATTTCGCATGCGTAATTTTAGTAATGCGAAATTACGAAAATTTCAGCTCAACTCTAGCTGGCAATTCCAGAGAGAATCACTAGAATTAGTATCTAAGGTAATGCAGCAAAACATATTTGGTAGTCACTGATGTTGCCCTAGCATACAGCATTGTGAGAATGGCTGCTTCCCTCAAAGCCAAATTGTACAAGAGTCTTGTCCCCTGACAGAGTCTCTTTAACCACTTGCCGACCGCGCACTCATACCGCGCATCGGCAAAGTGGCAGCTGCAGGACCAGCGACGCAGTTCTGCGTCGCCTGCTGCAGGCTAATTAATCAGGAAACAGACGCTCGCGCGAGCGGCTGTTTCCTGTCATTTCACGGCGGGGGGCTCCGTGATTAGCCTGCGGGCCGCCGATCGCGGCTCGCAGGCTAAATGTAAACACAAGCGGAAATAATCCGCTTTGTTTACATTTTTACAACGCTGCTACAGTAGCAGCGTTGTAGGAGATCATCGATCCCCGGACAATCAGCGGCCGGGGATCGCTGTCACATGACAGCGGGGAGCCTGTTAGAGGCTGCACAGGACAGATGCGTTCTTATGCAGCCTCCGATCTCTCTCGGGGAAGGGAGGGAGGAGAGGGAGAAGGGGAATCCTGCGGTGGAGGGGGCATTGAGGAACATGGATCCCAGTGGCAACAAGAGTTTCCCGATCCATCGTTCTGCAGGTGGGTACATGGGACATCAGTAAAGCAACAGCATATGATGGGTGCAAACAGGAAGTCAAGCTTTCACGGTACTTTGCGCAGAGTCATCAGGGATCTTACAGATCCGCCGTGGCGGTCATTATCACTGCATCTCACCAAACATTGTTCGCATAAATGCGCCTCTGTACCCACGTCATGAGATCTCAGAAAAGATCACTCGTCGCTAAAAAAAATTGCCGGTCGTTGGAAAAATCGCATAGTGGGTACGGGCCTTAAGGGCAACATTACAGAAACCTCTGTTGCATCTATTACTACTAGGTTCTATAACCAGAAGCCATTTAGATAATGTTTTTAATAACCAGAAGCCATTTAGAAAATGTTTTTAATGTAATAGTACTGAAAGTCCACTATGTGGGGTGTAGGAAGATTAATGTGTGAATTAACAGTTCCATTATAGAAACTGTGGATAGTAAAGTAGAGAAACGCATTACCCGGAACATGGCGGTGACTATAGACCATTTCCTTTACTGGTTGGGACTTGTTGGTGCAGATTTTGCAGGCAAGCTTGTATTATTTGACTGCCTGTGCTGTTTGTGTGCTATGCTGAGCTGTGACAGCTACAGGGCAATATAGTCCATTAGCGTTTCTTGCTGGCATCATTGTGCTGAGCATTTCTGTTTACCTTCTTTGTGGTTTTCTTTCGGAAATTGTTTCCATTCTGACATTTGTACAACAGACACCAGTGAAAAAAAAAAGACAATTCTTTTTCCTTTCCGCTCTTTCATTCAGTGGAGCTTTTCAGGGAGTACAAATAGAGCTGTTTACCAACAATGGGAGCATAGAGGACCTGGGCTTGGGTTATGTGCTGTATGATGACAGATCCTGTTATGAAACTATTATGTGAACATGGGTGCTAAGCAGAGATACTATTTCAAAAAAACAATGGCTCTAAGCAAAGACTGGATATCTGTAGCTCCTGGGCACCTGCTATCATTGGGGTGCTCTTTCAAGACCAATGCAATACTCATCTCAATCATCATCGCTGAGAGTAACCCTTTAGATTCTAGATCAATGAAAGTTATATCAGCTACCTTCATTGGAAAAGGGCACTATCTACTGTCTCCCTATTCAGGGAATTTCATTAAGGTGTAGCTTCTATATACCAGAGCATCAGTAATTTGAGGCCTGACCAATGTAAATGGACATTAAATGCCTAAAGGTACTGTATATCTAAAATGTCTAAAGGTATATCTGTGACAGCAAATAGCTTGTCCCCTGGATAAGAACTTTTGGAAGTTGAAGGTTGGTTGGACAAACATGACTTCTTTGCCTATCTCTGGTAATCAGATAGGAAGCTGTTGCCTGTATGTTCTTCATCTAATGGCCCATACTCACGGGCTGCAAAAGTGGCCTGTCGCCAGCACACGTGAGCGTGTGCGCGACAGGCCGGCGACAGCTCGTCGCCAGGTCCCTCCGCATGCACACGGCGGAGGGACCTGGCAACTAATGCGGCGGAAGCTGTCGCTGTTGTTGCTCCCCCCGCCGGAAGTTGATGGTATTCCCTGGGTGTTGCTGTCGCTAGTCCGCATACTCACGCGGACTAGCGACAGTTGCGGCGATGATGCGGCGGCAACTGTCGCCGGGCGATTGACCGCGCCAATCGCCTGGCGACAGCAGCGACGAGCGACGGTTCGAGGTGCGCGCCCGTGCAACGGCTCATACTCACGGGCGACATTTGTAGCCCGTGAGTATGGGCCATTACCCTCTCCATATATACATAGACATGTTTACTCAGTTAAGCCAGGTATCCCTGTTTATTGACCAGTAAAATAATAACTAATTCTTAGAGTGCATTCATACTATGGGAATTCTCACATTCTGTTTTGTTGCATGTGAAAACACTGTCAAGACAGTAGTATGGGCATGTTCACATACTTACCTTCAAACAGGACACAGTGGCTTCAATTTATTAAAGGCTGTTCGATAAAAAAAAATAAAAAAAAAATAGTATTTTAGACTTTTTTGCTAATCCATCAAAATTTTCACAGGTGCGTTAGAAGTTTGGTAATTTACAGGAAAAAAATAAGCTTTAATTCACAAAAACCTGTTCAGTAACAGCAGAGGGGTGTAGAGTTGTCTCTGTTTTGTTACATGCTATTGTGTACAGTGATAGCATTACAATAGCAAATGGCATCCCAGACATCCCTTTAGAATGTACATGTTTGTTATAAGCCTCTGCTCCCTCTGAATCTGTACATTAGTCTTTCTTAACATTTTATTGCCACAGTTTAGGTGAACTACCAAGAAACATTTAACATGCCATGTCCCGCCCACACAACTTTTTATCAGTTGTCCTGCATAACAAACCGCACAATTTGCACAGGACTGTTCAATATTTACCAACAAATCCATTTAAGAAACTACCTAGAGAATGGTAATTTCTTGACTAGCCTGGACTAAATATGGCCCGAACCTCCGCAAAAATTTGGTTCGTGCGAACTTCCGCGAACCGCAATAGACTTCAATGGGGAGGGGAACTTGAAAACTAGAAACACTTATGCTGGCCACAAAAGTTATGGAAAAGATGTTTCAAGGGGTCTAACATCTGAGTTTTGGCATGGAGGAGTGGGAGAGATGCCAAATGTGACTGGGAAAAATCGACGCAAAGCAGTGTTTTAAGGGCAGAAATCACATTGAATGCTAAATTGCAGGCCTAAAGTGCTTTAATACATCTTGCATGTGTATACATCAATCAGGGAGTGTAATTAGAGTACTGCTTCACACTGACACACCAAACTCACTGTGTAACCCACCGCAAACAGCTGTTTGTGTTGTGACAGCCGTACTGGACTGATGCGCACCATGGCGAGAGTGCAGGCGATAGCAGTTTTCAAGCCCATATGGTCGCCAGGCTGAGGTAGCTCAATGACAGAATAACAGTGACTGTTCGGCTGATCAAATTTGGTCTGTCCACAATGAAGCAACAACATTATTATCTTGGGTGTGCCCCCCCCCCCCCCCCCCCCCCCCGGAGACACTCATATAGCCGACAGTCATTGTTTCATTGTGATACACAAGCCCCTTCACTGCGGCAAGGTAATGATCACGAAGGGGCCTTTTGTTTTGTTGTTGCAGCTGCAGGGCAGCCAGAAAAATTAGGCAGGCATGTACACGCACCATAAAAAGTAGTATAGCGACCGCTGCTAGCAGCGGCCTTAAAAATTCAGGAATCCACCTGTGGTCAGTAGAAGAGCCAGGCACCTCTGTGTCACACAGAAGTGCCTGGCTCTTCTACTGACCACATATGCTATTGCTCCGTTGTTATTGCCTGATGAAGCAGGATCAAACCTGCGAAACGCGTTGCATATTTGGAGTTCATAAATAAAATATATTGGCTGTCTTTACTACAGTCGTTGTGTGTCTACTTGGAGGAGGTAAGTCCACCACTACCTCCTCTATTTACCAAGAATGTGGTTTTTAAGCTCATTTAGCTTCCTTTTATCCTTTTGGCGCCTCTGTTCTCCTGCATAATATTGAGTCCACCCTGGGTGGAGGGTTGAACCCCCTTTTTCCTCATCTACAGAGAGCGACTTCTTATTCCTGAGTGGGGTCAAGAAAATCTCCCCACCTGCCTTTACAGTGGTTGCCTAATGGTAACCCTGGTTTGTGAGTATTAATATTTACTCTATCTAGTAACCATTTACCAGTACATATTACACTATTGGGGCTCTTGGTGTTCCTTGTTTTTATGTTTGCTAAGAGCAGCCAGGAGAGCTGCTTCAGTGTGACTCTCCGCTTTGAGGCAAGACATGTCTAAGATGGCGTCACACCGTCGTACCTGGCATTCAGCATAGGCCCTGGGGAGCTGAGGCTGTGTAGCTGGAGAGGAGATCGCAGCACCGGTAGAGTTGAACTGCCACTCAGCCAAGGAGGAGGACGACGACAGCGAAGAGGCTGTAGCGGGAGGAGAGGAGGTGGCAGGAGGCCTGCCTGCAAGCCGTGGAGGTGTCACAAGTTGGTCCGCTGCACAGCTACGTACTCCCTGCTTGCCATCGGTCACCAGGTTGACCCAATGGGCTGTGTAAGTAATGTACCTGCCCTGACCGTGCTTGACAGACCAGGCATCCGTGGTCAGGTGGACCCTTGACCCAACGCTGTGTGCCAGAGATGACACCACTTGCCTCTCAACTTCCCGGTACAGTTTGGGTATTGCCTTTTTAGAGAAATAATTGCAGCCTGGTATCTTCCACTGTGGTGTCCCAATGGCCACAAATTTATGGAAGGCCTCAGAGTTCACCAGCTGGTATGGTAACAGCTGGCAAGCTAACAGTTCCGCCAAGCCAGCTGTCAGACGCCGGGGCAAGGGGGTGACTGGCAGAAATTGGGTTTTTCCGCTCAAAGATTTCCTTCACAGACACCTGGTTGCTGTGGGCAGAGGAGCAGGAACCACTCAAGGTCAGAGGCGAAGTGGAGGAGGGTGGCTGTGAAGGTGCAAGGGAGAAAGTGACTGAAGATGCTGCACCTGAAGGAGGAAGAGGAGAAGGAGGGTGGCTTTTCTTTTGTGTGCTGCTTTTCCTCTGGTGCTCTTCCCATTGCAGTTTGTGCCTTTTCTCCATGTGCCTTCGTAAGGCAGTTGTCCCTACGTGGGTGTTGGCCTTTCCACGGCTCAGTTTTTGAAGGCAGAGAGAACAGATGGCATTGCTCTGATCTATGGCAGACACATTAAAAAATTTCCAAACCGCTGAGCCCCCCTGGGGTGATGGCACTATGGTGGCATCAGCAGCTGACATTGAAGGGCATGCCCAGGAATCCGGACTACAATAATAGCACAATTACTTGACCTGAGGAAGCGACGTTTGGTCGCGAAACGCGTTGTCTAAAGTGCACAATAAATCTTCTACCTATTTTTCGGTCTGAGAATCTTTCATTACAGGTAAGACGGTTTATTCTTACCTTAATAATTAATAATTGGAAAAATTAAGCTATAACTGTGCAACACTAAAGGGGCACCTCCGAGTATTGCTATTACCTAAAATGCTATTCTTACCACTTGTCGGACAACTTAAACCAAAAAAAAGTTGCATTTTGTTAAAATCAAATTAAAAGATTTGGAGGGAAAATTGCAACAGTTTGCAACAGTTTTCCGCTCACTTGCATCTCCATGCTTTATATACAACGTGTTTTTCTCCCAAGTCAACTAGTGAAACCACACTAACCCACCACCCACCCCCACCTCTCCCGTGGAGAACATCCTTGCCCAGTGTTATGAACAAGAGCTGACCTCTAGCTAGAGATCAGGGAAATGGTCTAACTACCCCATGCATGTTGTAGTAGGCCTTTGTAGATGACTAATGGTGGAATTTGGAAGCACTCTTTAACCTCCCCAGTGGTGCATTTCTGTCTGGAATTATGAGTCAAAATCTGTACATTTTTTTCAAGAATTTTAGACTTCGAATTCTTAAATCATAACTCACCAAAATATATCAGAATTAAAGCCTGGTAGACATTGTGCATATAAATACTGGAACACAAAATTGTTGAATTAATTAAATTTCTGAATACACTTAAAAAGTTGTAAAACTGTACAAATAAGGCAAGCAGAGAGTAGTCAAAATCCAGGCAGAGGTCAGTGTAGGCAGCAAGCAGAGAGTAGTCAAATCCAGGCAGACGTCGGTGCAGACAGCAGGTAAAGAGTAGTCAAAATCCAGGCAGAGGTCAGTGTAGGCGGCAAGCAGAGAGTAGTCAAATCCAGGCAGACGTCGGTGCAGACCGCAGGTAAAGAGTAGTCAAAATCCAGGCAGACGTCAGGGCAGGCGGCAGGCAGAAAGTAGTCAAAATCCAGGCAGACGTCGGTGCAGGCGGCAGGCAGAAAGTAGTCAAAATCCAGGCAGATGTCGGTGTAGGCGGCAGGCAGAAAGTAGTCAAAATCCAGGCAGACGTTGGTGTAGGCAGCAGGCAGAGAGTAGTCAAAATCCAGGCAGACGTCGGTGCAGGCGGCAGGCAGAAAGTAGTCAAAATCCAGGCAGACGTCGGTGTAGGCGGCAGGCAGAAAGTAGTCAAAATCCAGGCAGACGTCGGTGTAGGCAGCAGGCAGAGAGTAGTCAAAATCCAGGCAGATGTCGGTGCAGGCGGCAGCAGAGAGTAGTCAAAATCCAGGCAAAAATCGGTAACAGTAGGGCAGAAGTACTTAGCTCAGAAGCAGTTGAGAACCAAATGGCTATATTGTTAAGATCCTGTGCTTTCAAATAAGCTTACCTGCCAATTCTGCCATGGCAGTCAGGTGACATAGGGAGAGATCAAATTACAACTTGTGATTGGAGAGAAATGAGGAGCAATTAGACAGGCTAAACTCTCCCTCTCTGTCTGTGTGTCTGTCTGTCTGTGTCTGTCTGTCTGTCTGTCTGTCTGTCTGTCTGTCTCTCTCTCTCTCTCTCTCTATATATATATATATATATATATATATATATATATATACACACACACACACACACACACACACACACACACACACACACACACACACACACACACACACACACACACATATCTATCTATCTATCTATCTATCTATCTATCTATCTATCTATCTATCTATCTATATATAATATCTATATACACATACATACATACATCCGTCCTGATTGGCCGCCGGGGATCCCTGAAAGAAGAATGAAGGCAAAGGGGATCCCGGCAGCCGGGGGAGAAGCCTGGGTCGCACCAATCATGCGCTGGAGGCAGGAAGCTAGCGCGCGGCGGTTCTTGGCCAGCCCAGAGGGTTTAATATTAAAGGACCACCCACATACTTCCAAGCCACTTGGTGTAATGAGTATGTGGTTAATTAATACCCCTTACCCATTCCCATAAAGCTTTTAGAGTGAAGGTGATTGTTAGTGTGCCACAACACCTTTCAATAAGGCAGTAGCCAACTGCTGCAATGATGTGGTGGCCTGTCTATAGAATAGGCCTGCATGATGTCACCGCTAGACCTTCTCCAGAGTCACGTGTGAGTGAGTAGGAAGGGTTTTGACGGGGTTGAAAATATTCAGTTGTTGAGGATAAAACTTGAAAGGCTGGCTAGATGAAAAATTTTCCTTGCCATCCACTTTCAAATTTCTTGCATACACTTCATAGCTAGATGTTATTTGTAATTCATTTTAACCTGTGAAAATGATGTAGTTTTCCAATCCACTTTGCTTTACTAAGGTACTTACAACATGGTCTCCTTCTGAGGAATCACAAGCTGTACAGAGTCTTTTACAAGGCAATAAACAACCAGAGGTGCCATGTTAATGACTAGGGCCTTGACCTGAGTAATTGTCTAAAGAGTAAGTGCAGTAAATCAGAGCAACACATTACTAGCACACTTATTATCATTCTGGCAGGATCTCATGCTTGCCTGCAGCAGATAGATGGTCTTTGTAGCACGGGCTTGCAGTTTCTTCCACTGATTAGATCACACATTAGCCAGCGTGTCATGTATCTTTCCACCTGTTCACCACAGGAGCCTGTTAACTCAATTGTACATTATTATTATGTATTTGTAAGTGCTGCTGACATCTTTTGCAGCCATTTTCAGAGTATATAATCCTGTCACTTACTGTCCCTCATAGGAGCTCACAATCTAATCCAAGTAGGATCACACCCATAGTATTACATTAGCAAATCACAAAGTGCTCAGAAAAGCGCTCCTAGTGGGTTCTAGGTAGACATGTCGCGCACCTATGGACTTTGGTTTGCAAACCGTAAACACGAACTTGCGAAAAAGTTTGCGAACCGGCGAGCATCGCAAACTGCAATAGACTTCAATGGGCAGGCAAACTTTCAAAAGTACAAACACTAATTCTGGCCACAAAAGTGATGTAAAAGATGTTTCAAGGGGTCTAACACCTGGAGGGGGTCATGGCGGAGTGGGATACACGCCAAAAGTCTCAGGGGAAATTACGGATTTGATGCACAGCAGGGTTATAATCCCAAAAGGGCAGAAATCACATTGCATTCCTAAATTGGAGGCCTAAAGTGCTTGAAAACATCTTGCGTGTGTATACATGGATCAGCAGGTAGTGTAAGTAGTTTTGATTCTTCTTGACTTGTCTGCAGTATTTGATACTGTGGATCATGAAATACTAATCCAGCAACTGAAGAATTACTGTGGCCTAAGGGGTACTGTTCTTAGCTGGTTTCAGACCTTCCTATCTGGCAGGACACAGCAAGTATGTCTGGGCACACACTACTCTAATCCAGTGCCACTTGCCTATGGAGTTCCACAGGGTTATGTACTATCACCATTACTCTTTGCAGTTTACATGCTCCCACTGGGCAAAATAATCCAAATCTATGGCCTGGGATACCATTGTTATGCAGATGACACACAACTGTATCTGTCATTCAAGCCTGGCACCCAAGACCCATCAGCATCCATAAATGCGTGTCTAGTGGATTTACAAAATTGGATGAACACCAGCTGGTTGAGGCTGAACTCTGACAAAACAGAGGTGTTGGTGGTAGGTGGTCCACACATGATGGATAAAGTTCAAAACAGCCAAGCATTTGGAGGAGATACCGTACAGTATAAAGACTCTGTGCGAAACCTTGGGGTGATCCTGGATGGAAATCTAAAACTCAGACAGCAGGTATCAGCTGTCGTCAAGTCTTCCTTCTTCCATCTAAGAAATATATTGAGAATCAAACACCTTATTCCAGCTGAAGACCTACCTGCCCTGGTTCATGCATTTGTATCCTCCCGCCTAGACTACTGGAACGCCCTGTTCATCGGATCTTTAAGATATTCCTGCTAACATTCAAGGCTCTAAACCACATGGGACCCAAATACATAGCCGATCTATTGGAACTTTATGCCCCTCCACGCACCCTCCGCTCTGCCAACAAGATGAAGCTGGTTATTCCCAGGATACACTTAACATCTGGTGCTCGGGCCTTTTCCTATGCAGCCCCTACTCTATGGAACTCACTTCCACAATCAGTATGAGAGGCTCCTTCTCTGGACAGCTTTAAAAAAGGCTAAAAACTCACCTCTTTTCCCGAGCCTTTAAGACTGCATAATGCAGGGTCACAGCGCTTTGAGTCCCCAGGGAGAAAAGCACTATAAAAATATTGTTGTTATTGTTATTGTTACTGCTTCACACTGACAGACCAAACTCACTGTGTAATGCACCGCAAACAGTTGTTTGTGTAGTGATGGCCGTGCTGGACTGGTGCTCACCATGGCGAGAGTGCAGGCAATGGCGGTTTTCAAGCCCATATGGTCAGGCTGAGGTAGCTGAATGACAGAACCACAGTGACTGAGTGTCCAGCTGATCGAATTTGGTCTGTCCACAATGAAGCAACGACCTTATTATCTTCTAAAGTCAGGTGTGCCCCCCAACGCACTCATATAGCCGGTCATTGCTTCATTGTGATACGCAAGCCCCTTCACCGTGGCAAGGTAATGATCACGAAGGGGAATTGACACATGTACATGCCTTTTGTCTTGTTTTTGCAGCTGCAGTGCAGCCAGGAAAAAAAAAGACAGGCATGTGCACGCACCAGAAAAATTATTATAGCGGCCGCTGCTAGCAGCGGCCTTAAAAATTCAGGAATCTGCCTGGAATCCTGGACCCTGTTGGTGGTGATGGAAAAGGCAGTCAAGCGGCCTGCAGGCAGAGATGCTGTATGGGGACCGACTTAGTCTTGGGGTAGGCAGTCACATGGCGTGCAGGCAGAGATGCTGTGTGTGGGGACTGACTTAGTCTTTGGGCGGGCCTGACTGTGCTTTGCAGACCAGGCATCCATGGTCAGATGGGCCCTTGACCCAACGCTGTGTGCCAGAGATGACACCACTTGCCTTTCAACATCACGGTACAGTTTGGGTATCGCCTTTTTTGAGAAATAATTGCGTCCTGGTATCTTCCACTGCGGTGTGTGGCTTTGCTTTTGCGTGCTGCTTTTCCTCAGGTGGTCATCCCATTGCAGTTTGTGCTTTTTCATCATGTGCCTTCGTAAGGTAGTTGTCCCTACCCAGGTCTTGGTCTTTCAAATTTCGATGGCAGAGAGTACAGATGGCATCGCTCTCATCTAAGGCAGACACACAAAAAAATTCCATACCGCTGAGCCCTGGGATGATGGCACTTTGGTGATGGCTGCCGACGGAGTGTTAAGTGGTGTGCCAGGATCAGAGCAGGAGGAGGAAGATATGTCACGCTTCCGTGCGGAAGCTGAGGAAGATGAGGTGTTCTGTGTTAAATAGTCAACTACGTCCTGACAATAATGGGGGTTGATGGCATGTGCCTTCTTCTGCACACTGTACTTTGGTTGAGGGCCACACGAAATCACGACAGCACGACCTCAAACAGTGGCCTTTCTCTGGCTCTGCCTCTGCCTGTTGTTTTGTTCATATTGGGGGGGATGAAGTGAAAGGTATGCACTGACTTGACTAATACAATATGCAGTCACACAGATGCAGTGAAAGGTATACACTGGCTGCTGGTATAATACAATGTGCAGTCACACAGGTGCAGTGAAAGGTATGCAGGGACTGCTGGTATAATAATGTACAGTCACACAGGTGCAGTGAAAAGATTGCAGTGACTGCTGGTATAACAATGTGCAGTCACACAAGTGCAGTGAAAGGTATGCAGTGACTGCTGGTATAACAATGTGCAGTCACACAGGTGCAGTGAAAGGTATGCAGTGACTGCTGGTATAACAATGTGCAGTCACACAGGTGCAGTGAAAATGGATGCACTGACTGCTGGTATATAAAACAGTGTACGGTCACACAGATGCAGTGAAAGGTATGCAGTGACTACTGGTATATAAAACAGCATGCAGTCACACAGATGCAGTGAAAGGTATGCAGTGACTGGTATTATAATACAATGTGCAGCAGTCACACTAGGCACTGAATGTGCTGGGCCTGACACAGTATAGCAATTAGCAAGAACCAGCAGCGACAGACAGGGCTGTATATGCAGTGTCAGTGGGCCACACAAAAAAAAACACATCACAAGAACATTAGCTCTCACAAGAGCTGTTTTGGTGGTGCTTTTCAGCAACAAATATCAGCAAGGAGCAAGCTAACAAGAGCCTAACTTAGCTTTCCCTATCTCTGCAGCAACCTCTCTCCCTTCTTTCACTAAAACAGCACTTCAGCAGCACACAGAGTGAGAACATGGCCGACGCTGCTGCCTTAAATAAGGGGAGGGGGGCCCCAGGAGGGAGTGCAGCCTGATTGGCTACCATGTGTCTGCTGACTGATGTAGAGGGTCAAAGTTTAGCCCAATGTTGTAGTATAGGGGGTGGGTCGAACTCGCATAAAGTTGGTGCTTGGAGTGATCTTGCACCAAATGTGTGAAAACTATGGCTTTGTTCTCAGTGAGACAAGACCAGCTTGTGACAATTCTCAGCTTTATGGGCTGGCAATATTAGATATCACTCCAACAGGCACTGACTGTATAGACGTTACACAAGTTTGTGATTTTATGATAACACATGCATAGACTCTGAGCACCTGGTATGTCTGAATCCCAGACATATTCTGAGTGCATAAACACCAGAGGTCATTAATCACAGGCCACCAGCTAGCAAAATAAATGTCCGCTTCTCTCTGCGCAGCTCACTGTGATTGTCACTTTGTCTTTGTCACTCTAAAAATCCTGCTGAGCAGCCTTGTCAGTAAAGCAGCTTCCTCCGCCCTCCTCCTGAGTACAGTAATGTCTTGTTTATGCTTCATAGTTTCTGAGATATAGGTAACAGGTAGCTCTCTTCTTGTTTACTAGCTGCATGAGACTTACAGTGTAGTTCAGGCCCATGTTTTGTATGAAATAGATCATAATTTGCAATGCACTCGATATTGTACATCACACAAACATGTTTGCATTATTTCTGTTTTAATTTCCTGGCTTGCTGGGTTTGCAGTTCTGTCTCCCTGTGCTTAAGTCAGATCCATTTGTGAGCTATCCACCTTCCTACACTTATCCCACCATCACCCACATGAGGTAGCCAGGAAGGAGCTGGGAGGGGCATTTGCTAGTATTTCACTATGAGCACAGAGCTGTCCCATGCATGCTCAACTTCTCTATGCAGCTGACATATTAACTCTTTGTGGACAGCACTACAGCTTGGTAGTATCAATTTCTGTCTATCTCTTCCCTTGCCTGTGCATAATTATGGTAAGTATTTACCTTTAATGAAAACTAATAAAAGAGCAGTGAGAAATGGTTTAGTGCCACCAACAAAGATACAATTCACATGTGGAGGATTTCCCTCCTAAAAAGCAACAGCAGGGATTTGTGCTTTACTCTTGAGAAAGTGCAGATATCTTTAGTGTGCTAAAAAAAAACCTGGACTGCATTACCTAGACACTGTCCACTAACGTGGTAAAAGATTACAACCTTCACCTGAGTCACATGGGGGTAGATTCACTAAGCTGCAGTAAGCAGTGCTGGGCCGAAATTACGCATTAGCGTAATTACGCATCGTAATTCACTACAAATGCACCGTAAGCGTTACGTGTAAGGTTACGGTATTACGCGTAATTAATTACGCGTAGACCGTAGGGTTACGTTTTACGCGTAACAAATTACGCGTAAGACAGTAAACTCCCATTGAAATTACACAGTCTGCCGTAATCGCGTAATATTACGCTCCCGTATAATATAAAAAAGCCGCCGACTTTAGGGGTTAATAGCAAAGCCCCCTTTAATGCTAAGAGCCTCAAATTTGGAGAATATATTAAGGAGATCAGAAGGAATAAGAGGAAAAAATTTTTTTTCAAAAAGACCTTATAGTTTTTGAGAAAATCGATGTTAAAGTTTCAAAGGAAAAATATATACATTTAAAAACCCGCCGACTTTAACGGTTAATAGCAAAGCCTGCTTAAAATTTAGGAACACCAAATTCACAGGGTATATTAAGGGAATCAGTGGGAATAAGAGGAAAAATATATCCCACGCAATATCCTCGGAAATATACTAATCAGTTACAATGTAACAAAGTTATTACAATGTAACAACTTTGTTACATTGTAACTACGCCGCACCCGACGTCACTCACCGCCGCCGCCGCCGCCGCGTCTGTGCTGCAGGACTCTGATTTTAAGGAACCCCATTGGTCTGCTAAGGACCAATGGGGCTCCTTGGAGCCTAAATACAAAGATGCTTTCGAGAGCTCTGAGCTAATATAGCTCAGAGCTCAGCTAATATAGCTCAGAGCTCTGTCGGGTGAAGGGACGCTAAGTCCCCGCCGGCTCCGCTGCCCTCCCCGCCTCTCCCACATGTCACCTATATACATGCTGGCACCCATGGGTGCCAGCATGTATATGAGTGACAGGTGTGGGCGGAGTGGACGGCGGGAGCCGGCGGGGACTAGCGTGTATGCGGCGGCCGGCGGGTGAGCGGCGAGTGACGTCGGGTGCGGCGTAGTTACAAAGTAACAAAGTTGTTACATTGTAATAACTTTGTTACATTGTAACTGATTAGTATATTTCCGAGGATATTGCGTGGGAACTGGCTTTTAAAGGGACAGGTAAGTATTAATGGTTAATTAAGAATATTAAAGGACTTTTTTCGTGGTTATGTTTTTTGTTCAATTAAAATACTTTTTCTATGTGTTTGTGTGTTTATTTACTTTTAACTCTTAAAGGAAATGGGTAAGGGGTACTACAAGTACCTCTATACTCATTTCTCCTGGGAGGGGGGTGGGCATCTGGGGGACCCCTTTTTAAAGGGGACTCCCAGATGCCACCATGAACCCCTCCCCAGGAAATCGCGGCCTCCACCTCCACCGCCCATCGGAGGTGGAGAAGAGCCCCTTGTCCTTGGATTGGACAAGGGCTCGGAGGGGGAGGGGAAAGCTTGGCTGCCCCTCCCCTTCCGAGACCCCCCAATCCATGGACCATGCGGGCTGGTATAGTCAGGGTGCGGAGCCCCACGCGGCCGGTGCTCCGCATTCTGGCTATCCCAGTCTGCATGGGGGACAAGGGGTTAAAGAGGTCTGGGAGGGGGGACCCCACGTCGTTTTTTTTTATATTTCCCACACTCAGAACGAAGTAAGTAAAACTCTTCCCACTTGGGGGAATCTATGAAAATAAAACACTATTGTTACCTGTGCAAAAAAAACTGACATTTTCCGCATTTAAAAGACATTTTCGCCCTTGAAACTTAAAAATCGATTTTCTCAAAAACTATAAGGTCTTTTTGAAAAAAAATGTTTTCCTCTTATTCCCACTGATCCCCTTAATATACCCTGTGAATTTGGTGTTCCTAAATTTTAAGCAGGCTTTGCTATTAACCGTTAAAGTCGGCGGGTTTTTAAATGTATATATTTTTCCTTTGAAACTTTAACATCGATTTTCTCAAAAACTATAAGGTCTTTTTGAAAAAAATTTTTTTCCTCTTATTCCTTCTGATCTCCTTAATATATTCTCCAAATTTGAGGCTCTTAGCACTTAAGGGGGCTTTGCTATTAACCCTTAAAGTCGGCGGCTACCTAACATTGATCCATGCGTCAACTTTTCCGCTTGGCAGCATGACCTTACGCATTAATTGCTAGTAGGATTTTACGCGTAAGCCTATAACGTAATAACCGGAATTACGGTATACTTACGCGTAATTGCGTAAGTGCTATGCGTAATTATAGACATGTACCGAAATTGAATGTCTATGCCGTAAGCGTAATTTCGTAATGCGTAATAGCGTAAAATTACGCGTAATGATCCGTAAGCGTAGCTTTCTCCATTACGACCAGCACTGGCAGTAAGTAGAATTAACATGCGTAAAATCTTACGCATGACAAGTAGAGTGCATTGCATGTAGTGCATTGCATTCTGCTGTACTTATCATGCATTCAGAATTTATGCATATTATTTCGCTTACCGCAGCTTAGTGAATCTACCCCATTGGAATATGGCGGAGGTAACTGAACCGTGGTCCCTGCTGCAAAAACTTTTTGGGCTTGATTTACAAAAGGGTGCTAACTTAGTTAGCACGCCTAAGACCTTCTTAGCAGGTCTAAAGCCTTTTAGGACGTGCAAAACGTCGCCCCGGGTGCGACCAAAACATTGCACCGGGTGCGCTTAAAATGTCGTACCGGGTGCACCCGAAACGTCGCACAGTGCGCCGTTTCGGGTGCACCCGGTGCAACATTTTAGGCGCACCCAGTGTGAAGTTTTGGTCGCACCCGGGGCGACGTTTCGCGCACATCGCGCAGCTCTTGACTTTGCGTGCGATCAATAAAAGCTTTGGACGTGATAACTGCTTAGCACCCTAGTTAGCACGTCCAAAGCTTTTAGGTGTGCTAACTGAGTTAGCACCCTTTTGTGAATTTAACCACTTTGTCCACTGCTACAGTATATCTACGTCATCTGTGGCACCCTCCAAGCCACCATGACGTAGATATACTGACTTGCTTGCAGCCCTGCTGTGCACGATCGGGTGCGCTTCAGAGCGCACTCCCCGGCACTGTCAGCTGCCTTACTAATTGGTGAAAGGGAAAATGTTCCCTTGTAGCCAATTAGTGACCCCCCCCCCCCCCCCACACACCCGCAGATGAACGATCACCGCTGTAGCAAACAGCAGTGATCCTTCATCTCTCCCCCTCCGCGCAAGATCGATAAAAAAAATACCCCTGCAAGGATAATTTCTCACCTTACCTGGTTCCTGCGATCATCCTTCATCCCCAGCTTCCATTCACCGCGGTGCACTCAGCCCTGTGATGCCGAACATCCGGGTCCCGGCTTGTTGACGTCATCAACCCAGGACCCGGTGTTCGATATCACAGGGCTGAGTGCACCGCAGTGAATGGAAGCTGGGGCTGAAGGATGTTCGCAGGAACCAGGTAAGGTGAGATACTCTGCTTGCAGGGGCATTTTTTTTATCAATCTGGCCACGGAGGGGGAGAGTAGTAAGGGGGGGGGGGCACATCTGGCTACCCATAACGGAAGGTGATGGTAGAGTTCCGAAAAGGGGGGGTTGAAATGTATTTTGGGGCCCATCAGGGTAACGGGGTGGGGAATAATAATGGGGGGCACATCTGATTGTCCTAGGGGCCATAACCTAACACTGGGGGCACATTTGGCTATAATGGGGTACTGGTGGCATGTTTGTTATCTACTGTAGCATTTATTTATTTTTTACTAGAATTGGTGAAACCTAAGGATTAATGCAATTTTTCATCCCCCCCCCCCCCTCTTTTTACCATTAAAATGCATAGAATTTCTTTTTTCTTGGGTCAAAATACCCCCCCCCTATGAAAGTTCAGTATGTCCTGAAAAAAACGATACCTAGATCATTTAGGTGTCGTGAGTAGCGATAAAGTTATGGCTGTTTAAATAGGGACATGGCTAAAGCGTCAAAACTTCTCTGGTCCATAAGGGGAAAAGAAGGTCTGGATGCGAAGTGGTTAAAAATATATTATCCAGATTTTTTAGAAAATCATTCAGCATATACAGTAACTGCTGTCATACAAAGATTAATTCCCAATCCAATTAGATGCCTGGACTATCATCTAATGTGACATTGGTGAGGATGGACAACACAAACCACTTAACGCAACCCTGAAGTGAGAAAAAAAGAATTACATACTCACCTATGGAGAGGGAAGGCTACAGGTAGAATACCTCTTTGGGACTCCTTGGAAGGCTTTGGAAGTACTCACATTTCTGAGTACTTCAAAGTATGACAAACACAATTGCTAACTCAGAGCAATTCCCTGCCTTTATCTGGCGGGCAGATGCCAGTCAGCCAATCAGATGTACTATTATACACCCTTTGCCTGCTGAACCAAATCTAGCAGGAATTGCATAAATTAGCATTCAGGTGAGAGGCTTCAATTAGACACAATCGTAGATTGCATCGGTTACAGGGACGCCCCGTGTAGGCCCATCCCCCACACCTTTATCTGGTCAGCAGACACCAGTCAGCTGTACTTAAATTGCTAACTCCCAGCTAGAGCAATTTCCTGCCTTTATCTGGTCAGCAGACGCCAGTCAGCCAATCAGGTGTACTAAAATTGCTCTAGCTGGGAGTTAGCAATTGTGTTTGTTGCAGTTAGCATTCAGTTTAGAGGCAGTGGGGGTGAGTTCCCTGGAGGTGAGAGGTCCAGGGCTTGCCCGCACTTCCCTCTAGGTATCGCATGGTGGTTTGGGGGCCCCACCAGAGAGAAAGAGGGGCCCCCGGCTGTCATGCGGACCAGTGTTTGTGATTTTAAATTTCTTTTTTGCAGCTTCCAGAATGCGGTTGACAGGTTGGTTAGAGAGGGGACCATGTGGGAGATGTGCCTACACGGGGCGTCCTTGTAACCGATGCAATCTACAATTGCATCCAAATGAAGCCTCCCACCTGAACGCTAATTTATGAAATTCCTGCTAGATTTGGTACAGCAAGCAAAGGGTGTATAACAATACACATGATGGGCTGACTGGCGTCTGCTGACCAGATAAAGGCAGGAAATTGCTCTAGCTGGGAGTTAGCAATTGTGTTTGTTGCAGTTAGCATTCAGTTTAGAGGCAGTGGGGGTGAATTCCCTGGAGGTGTGTAACGATTGTGGTATTCTCTCCGTGATCAGCGCACAAGACGTGTGCGCTGACACTGCGGAAATCCTCCACAAACGTATAATTTGCAGAAACCCAGCAGAAGGTGCAATGCACCTGTAGAGGGAAATTCCTGTCGACAGGGGGAGCTGTGGAGTGCAGAGGAACAGCTCCTCTGCCCTACCACACACGCCAGACAGGAATTGCACGAAGGGACGGAACGCAATCGCAAGAGAGGCGATTGAGAATGAGCACAGAGACAGATTGTATGTGTGTGCACCAAACTAGTCGCCAACCCGCGACGGTGCACACACCACAGCAGATATGAAGTAGGAACGCGATCGTGAGAGGTGCGATCGCCAGACGTGACACAAGGTTACAGCAAGGCAGAGCACGAGAGTAGCAAAGGCACAGCAAATCATACAATGAGGAGATACGGAAAATAACAAACGCTAGCTAAACGCAAACACCGCACTCATTCGCAACAGTGCACGCGTTTATGCGCGGTCTCCACGTGATAAGCACAATAGAGACAAACACGCCTAACTAACCACCGACAGACAAACATGAAACAGAGGACGCGAGCGCTTGCTTAACGGTTACCTCACTGAGCCTCCAGCAAGCGTTCATAGCAGACAAGACAGACACACGAAAACATGAATAAGCGAACGATAGGATCCACAGCACTAGCGAAAGTGGCTAGCGCGATCCAGGAAGACAGAACAGAAGGATCCACAGCACTAGTGCAGGATGCTAGTGCGACCCAGGTACAGAGTAGCAGAACAGAAGGATCCACAGCACTAGCGCAGGATGCTAGTGCGATCCAGGTACAGAGTAGCAGAACAGAAGGATCCACAGCACTAGCGCAGGATGCTAGTGCGATCCAGGTACAGAGTAGCAGAACAGAAGGATCCACAGCACTAGCGCAGGATGCTAGTGCGATCCAGGTACAGAGTAGCAGAACAGAAGGATCCACAGCACTAGCGCAGGATGCTAGTGCGACCCAGGTACAGAGTAGCAGAACAGAAGGATCCACAGCACTAGCGCAGGATGCTAGTGCGATCCAGGTACAGAGTAGCAGAACAGAAGGATCCACAGCACTAGCGCAGGATGCTAGTGCGATCCAGGTACAGAGTAGCAGAACAGAAGGATCCACAGCACTAGCGCAGGATGCTAGTGCGATTCAGGTACCGAGTAGCAGAACAGAAGGATCCACAGCACTAGCGCAGGATGCTAGTGTGATCCAGGTACAGAGTAGCAGAACAGAAGGATCCACAGCACTAGCGCAGGATGCTAGTGCGATCCAGGTACAGATCAGAAGGGGCTACCAGTAACAACCGCTGTTCCGGTTAGCACCCAGACACACAGAACGATTTCCTGTCGACCACCGCTGGGACAGGACAATCGCAACAGACAAACAAAACAGATAAGCAATCCCAACTGCACTAGGGAAACCTGCCCAGTGCAGTTTCCAGGGATTACTCTAAGCTGATATTCAAACAAAGAGCAAGGCTGACACTCTCCAGAGTGTTTCACAGGAGGAATCCTTATGACCAGCCAAGTTCTATGATATCACATGGTATATATAGAGCAGGCCTACAAGGGATGTGGCTAGGTAATTTGCATGACAAACGTATGCAAATTCCTCAGCAACAGCAAGCTGAAAAACTGACAAAAGGTCTCTCTTCCAGAGACCTGCAGAATGCAGACCTGAACAATGGTCAAAAAGCTGCCTGCCTGCACAGGCAGCTGAGCAGATCATTACAAGGTGAGAGGTCCAGGGCTTGCCTGAAATGACCCCCTGTCTGTACCAAGGTATATTATCCTGCAGCCTGCAAATGCAATAAGCTCAATACTGCAGTAGAATTCAACTATTCCTTTGGCAAAATGCTCTAAATCTAAATATCTCCCTAGCACAGCATCAATCTAACTAGTAGGGATGGTCAGTGAGATGCACATAATTATGCAGGATAATGCAAATTCTATATGTAACTATTGACCATCCCTATTTGCTAACTAAACTACCAGACCATAAATGCCTATGGACTGGAAATTATTTATATTTAAAGGCCTTGAGTGAGGCCATATAACAAATGATGACAAGCATGTCAACAGTGCATGTGTGGAGACATTTCTTCACAAAGGCCCAGTGCACACCAAAAACCTCTAGCAGATCTAGCAGATCTGCAAAACGCTACAGGTTTTTGAAGTAGATTTTCAGAGCAATTCTAGGCATGTTTAGGCCCCATTCACACTAGCAAAATGCAAAACGCTAGCACTTTTGCTGGTGATTTTTGGCGATTAACATGGAAAAAAAAATCGCCATTCACACTTGCCGATTTTTTTACGATCGCGTTTAACGCTTCTATAACACTAAACGCGATCACCGGGAAATCGCCTGAAAATGGTGCAGGATACAAATTTGCATTTGGTGATTTGCGTTAGTCGCCGGCAATTAACGGGAATCGCCCAAGTGAGAACGGACCCATAGGGTATTATGGCACTAGCGCTTGAGCGTTTCACCGAAATCGCCGGCAAAATGCTCAGATGTGAATGGTGCCTTAGAGAGGTTTTCTAAACATGCCTAGCGTTTTTTGGTGCGGTTTTGTGTAGCAGCAGATTTCATGTATTGTTACAGTAAAGCTGTTACTGAACAGCTCCTGTAACAAAAATGCCTGGAAAACCGCTCTGATCTAGCATTTTTCAGAGCAGTTTGAGCTTTTCCTATATTTTACATTGAGGCAGAAATGCATCTGCAAACCGCAAAAATGCTGCAGGAGCCACGTTTGCGGTTTGCTAAAAACCAGTGGCGTACCTAGGGCATTTGACACCCGGTGCTGGGTATTAAAAGAAGTGAACTGAATTACACCAGAAACAAGCATGCAGCTAATCTTGTCAAACCCCTGACCTGCTGCATGCTCGTTCAGGGTCTATGGTTGAAAGAATTAGAGGCAGAGGACCAGCACGGCAGCCAGGCAACTGGTATTGCTTAAAAGGAGATACATATGGCAGCCTCAATATTATTCTCACCTCGGGTTCCCTTTAACCTCCTTGCCGGTTCACTTCCTCCTGGAACTTTTTATTTATTTTTTTTAAATCATGTAGCGAGCCCAGGGCTCGCTACATGATAGCCGCTGGGCGGCGGCATCCCCCCACCCACTCCGATCGCCTTCGGCGATCAGAGTAAGCAGGAAATCCCGTTCAGAACGGGATTTCCTGCAGGGCTTCCCCGGTCGCCATGGCGACGGGGCGGGATGACGTCGCCGACGTCATGGATGTCGGGACGTCATAGGGAATTCCGATCCGCCCCTCAGCGCTGCCTGGCACTGATTGGCCAGGCAGTGCAGGGGTCTGGGGCGGGGGGGGGCGGCTCGGCGCGGCGGGTAGCGGCGAATAGGCGGGTCACGGGTGGCGGCGGTGTGTAGGGAAAAAATTATGCAAATCGGCCCAGCGGGGCCTAAGAAATCCTCCTGCGCAGGTTACCCCGAGCTGAGCTTGGGATAACCGGCAAGGAGGTTAAAAGTGCAACGCAAAGACAGTGAACCCAAGTTTTGGTGACCCTTTCCCCAGAAAATTAACATAATTGTGCAGGTTTTCTCAAGAAAATACAAGTAATGTGAGCAGCTTTGCCCAGAAATTACGTTCAATCATGTCGGCAGATTTGACCAGAAAACATGTTCAATTATGTCGGCAGATTTGACCAAAAAACACATTCAATCATGTCGGCAGATTTGCCCAGAAAATACGTGCAATCATGTCAGCAGATTTGCCCAGAAAATACATGCAATCATGTCGGCAGATTTGCCCAGAAAATACATGCAATCATGTCGGCAGATTTGCCCAGAAAATACATGCAATTATGTCGGCAGATTTGCCCATAAAATACATGCAATCATGTCGGCAGATTTGACCAGAAAATACGTGCAATCATGTGGAAGATTTGACCAGAATATACATGCTATCATGTCGGCAGTCCTGGCCAGAAAATACATGCAATCATGTCGGCAGATTTGACCAGAAAATACATGCAATCATGTAGCAGACCTGGCCAGAAAATACATGCAATCATGTCGGCAGATTTGAACTGAAAATACATGCAATCATGTGGAAGATTTGACCAGAAAATACATGCAATCATGTGGAAGATTTGACCAGAAAATACATGCAATCATGTGGCAGCCCTGACCAGAAAATACATGCAATCATGTGGCAGACCTGACCAGAAAATACATGCAATCATGTGGAAGATTTGACCAGAAAATACATGCAATCATGTAGCAGACCTGGCCAGAGCAGTCGATACACCTGCTAATATAAATAAAAAAAAATGTACTCACCTGAAGCAGCAGCAGACCTCCCGCCCCAGCCTCTGTCCGGCGCATAGCTCCCACGATCCTCTGCAGTCACCCAGCAACTGAAACTCCCGCGCTGAGAGCAGGGCTACAGGAAAATGGCGCCCGAAGCCCTGCACTGCAGACTCAAAGTTTCCAGAGCAAGGCTTCAGACGTCATTTTACTGTAGCCCTGCTCTGCCGCTGTCGGAGCTGCGGGCTGCTGCTGTCAGTGAACTGACACGTGTCTATTAGACGCCGAAAGTCAGTTCATGCTGGGGGGTGCTTTAGGGGTGCTTGGAGTATTTTATGGGGTGCTTCAGCACCCAAAGTACCACCCTGGTGCCGCCACTGCCCCAGTATAGCTAGTATAGTTCGCCCAGTATAGCTAGTATAGTTGCCCCCAGTAAACTTAGTTTAGTTGCCCCCAGTATAGCTAGTACAGTTGCCCCCAGTATAGCTAGTACAGTTGCCCCCAGTATAGCTGGTACAGTTACCCCAGTATAGCTGGTACAGTTGCTCCCAGTATAGCTAGAGCAGTTGCCCCCAGTATAGCTAGAACAGTTGCCCCCAGTATAGCTGCCCCCGTGAAGCTAGTATAGTTGCCCCCAGTGATGCGAGTTGCCCCCAGTGAAGTTAGTATAGTTGCCCCAGCATAGCTAGTATAGTTGCCCCCATTATAGCTAGTATAGTTTCCCCTAGTGAAGTCAGTATAGTTGCCCCAGTATAGCTAGTATATTTGCCCCCAGTAAACTTAGTTTAGCTGCCCCCAGTATAGATAGTACAGTTGCCCCCAGTATAGCTAAGACAGTTTCCCCAGTATAGCTAGTATAGTTGCCCCCAGTAAACTTAGTTTAGTTGCCCCCAGTATAGCTAGTACAGTTGCCCCCAGTATAGCTAGTACAGTTGCCCCCAGTATAGCTGGTATAGTTGCCCCAGTATAGCTGGTACAGTTGCCCCCAGTATAGCTAGTACAGTTTCCCCCAGTATAGCTGCCCCCAGTGAAGCTAATATAGTTGCCCCAGTGAAGCTAGTTGCCCCCAGTGAAGTTAGTATAGTTTCCCCAGCATAGCTAGTATAGTTGCCCCCAGTATAGCTAGTATAGTTGCCCCTAGTGAAGTCAGTATAGTTGTCCCAGTATAGGTAGTATATTTGCCCCCAGTAAACTTAGTTTAGTTGCCCCCGGTATAGCTAGTACAGTTGCCCCCAGTATAGCTAGTACAGTTGCCCCAGTATAGCTAGTACAGTTGCCCCAGTATAGCTGGTACAGTTGCCCCAGTATAGCTGGTACAGTTGCTCCCAGTATAGCTAGAGCAGTTGCCCCCAGTATAGCTAGAACAGTTGCCCCCAGTATAGCTGCCCCCGTGAAGCTAGTATAGTTGCCCCCAGTGATGCGAGTTGCCCCCAGTGAAGTTAGTATAGTTGCCCCAGCATAGCTAGTATAGTTGCCCCCATTATAGCTAGTATAGTTTCCCCTAGTGAAGTCAGTATAGTTGCCCCAGTATAGCTAGTATAGTTGCCCCCAGTAAACTTAGTTTAGTTGCCCCCAGTATAGCTAGTATAGTTGTCCCCAGTATAGCTAGTACAGTTGTCCCAGTATAGCTAGTATAGTTGCCCCCAGTAAACTTAGTTTAGTTGCCTCCAGTATAGCTAGTACAGTTGCCCCCAATATAGCTAGTACAGTTGCCCCCAGTGTAGCTTGTACAGTTGCCCCAGTATAGCTGCCCCCAGTGAAGCTAGTATAGTTTCTCCCAGTGAAGCTAGTCGCCCCCAGTAAAGCTAGTTGCCCCCAGTCAGGTTAGTATAGTTGCCCCAGTATAGCTAGTATAGTTGCCCCCAGTAAACTTAGTTTAAATGCCCCCAGTATACCTAGTTTAGTTGCCCCCGTATAGTTAGTACAGTTGCCCCCACTGTATAGATGCCCCAGGAGGGGGAAGCAGCGCTAGAAGGAAGGGCAGTGGGGGCAGCGGCGGGGAGGGGGGCCAGAACCCCCCTCCCTCACCTGGGACCCCTCCTTCTGCTTCTCTCCCCCTCCATAGATTACAGGCAAGTGCAGGCTCGGCGGGAGGCGTGTGGAGAATTACTCACCTCACTTCTGCGTTCCAAGCGCTGGCAGCGTCATGTCGTCACAGATCTTCGCCTTCAATGCTGCCCACTGTGCTTCCGCTAACAGGAAGCACAGTGGGCGGCATTGAAGACGGAAACCTGTGACGACATGACGCTGCACTCCAGCGCTTGGAACGCGGAAATGAGGTGAGTAACTCTCTGCATGCCTCCCCGCCGAGCCTGCACATGCTAGTAATCTATGGAGGGGTAGAGAGGCAGAAGGAGGGGTCCCAGGTGAGGGAGGGGGGGGGTTCTGGCCCCCCTCCCCGCCGCTGCCCCCACTGCCCCTCCTAGTGCTGCTTCCCCTCCTGCTCTGCTGCTGTGCGGGGTCGTGGCGACACCCCCCCTAGCTGTCAGTCACCTGGTGCGCTTCGCTCTCCTGCGCTCTATGGTAGGAACGCCACTGCTAAAAACCTCAAACCGCTGGTATGCATCATCCCATTGAATTACATTACCCAAGTGTTTTCACAGGCGGCAGCGGTTTTGAAAACGCTACCAAAAATACTTGGTGTGCACCACGCCTAACTGGACTCCTTATCCTTGCTCCTCCCCAGCTGCTGATTATCTGCTGCAGAGGCTCAAGGCATTGTTGGATAGCATCATGGGCGTTACAATCACCCCTGCGACCCCTTCCATGGTAGGGGGACCCAGAGCCTTTGGGTGCCCCTTCTCCCCAACCACAAGTGCAGCAAATTAGCAAAAAACCCTCTCCGCTCTCAAAAACCATCCCCACCACCTTCTCCTGCCATGCAGAGTAGCACGAGCATGTGTCATTTTTTTCCTGCTTCCAGATTCTGTTTCACAGCAGAACACTCTTTGCTGCCATTCGCTGCCTCCCCATCACATGACCGCATAGGATTTGGGGACCAAGGGGCCCCATGCTACCATTTTTGCAGGGGGGGCCCTATTAAGTCTAGTTACGTCCCTGGATAGCATGCTGAATTTTCCCATGAACATCACTAATGCTCAGTTCAGTTTGGGCTTTTCTAAACCACAGAGACAGGCCTATTATTTGTTAGGAACTTAGATTTTCCCAAATCTGAACAGCAAGATGAGAGCTTTCTGTCCTATGTAAATGAATCACTAATTTATTTCTCACCCAGATCCTAGGCTAACCGTCACATAAACTCCACATAAACATCATCAAAACTCAAGACATAACCCCTCTAACCCTGACTTT